>NC_041028.1:1017500-1107500 GCF_900634625.1 Parambassis ranga | reverse complement strand
CTGTGGACGGATGAACTTAGAGCCCCTTTCTGCTGCGAGTGTGCAACAAACGAATCCTCAGATCCCCACGAATGATGCGTACCACATGGTTTATCAGACAGAAATGCAAACGTTACCCGGAATGCTTCCATTACTGGACTACAGCTGCTCTGGGAGCCGTACTACACAAAAAAAGGTACTGACAGTCTGCGCATCAGGAACTGACAGTCTGCACAGTCTGCCGCAAACTCAGTTTTTCTCAGTTTTTGTCAGTTCACATTGAAACACAAACACGCCGTTTTCCAAAAGCTCCACTTTTGCCGGAGTTTTTAGAAAGATTCGTTTTCAGAGGCGCAAACGAAGGGAAAAGACTCAGTTTTTCAAAATACCTGTATATGTGTAAACAGGGTCTTAGTGCAACTAGGAAGCCGTGATAGTGATAGTGGTCCCAGGGGATGATTGTGCTCTAATGAGTGATTGCACCTGTAGGTGGGTCTGTCTGGGAGTAGAGGAGAGAAAAGGAGTGGTGTGCAGGCGGTTCTGGAGAGTGGAGCCGGTGTAGAAGCAGAAGCGGGTGGAGGCCCTCCTGCCGTGCTTGTCTTCTGGATAAGACCAGCACTAAAGCTCAGACCCTAGGGGAGGGTCTTGAGACCCTGGGAGAGGGAGTTATTTGAATATTTATCTAGTTACAGTCTTTGTCTTGTTTTGTGAGGTAATATTTAAAGTAACAGTGGGGACCAAGTGCTAGGGTCGGGAGACTGGGTTTTGCTCTTCCTGTAACCAGGAGGAAGGGTTTTTGTTTGGGGCCTTTCGACCTATCTGCATCTGAAACAAGCTTCATTAGAATAGAGTCACTGTGAGCAGCAGTCACGTGACAAAAATTCAGAGAGTATCTGTCTGATCTGCAGCTGAAGCTCAGTGAAAAAAGCTCTAAAAATACAGTTAAATGTTTATGACACACATTGTTTGAACCGGAGTGTAAACATGTTTATTTCTGCTGTCGGCCATTTTAACATGGAGGTCAATGGGGATTGACTCGCTTCCCTAGAGTGAACTGCAATGTTTAACACACTGCGCTGGCTTCATGTCTCCGACCCAGAGGTCGCCGCTTTTTGGCCAGAATGGGGCAACAAGCCTCCAGACGTGTGACGCAAACTTCATTCTTCTTCACCAGCTGCTGCTCCGTGTCTCGTTTTACACGCGCTCAGCGTTTTCGTTGCGTTTTAAATGAACATCTCTCTGCGATGGAGGTGTTGTTGTTGTTGTTTTAGCTCTTAGCAGACAAGAGGCGTCCTGTGGAGCGTCACAGATGCTCAGCTCAGCTTTAATTAATGATGACAGCCCACCACAAATGACTAGAACCAACATTATAATTGTCACTTCACGACTAAATCATTTTCTGCACTCAAAACAACTGCAGCCCGGAGCAGTGGCTTACTAAGTGGATGGTGGTGGAGTGGATAGTAATTACACTTTAAATGAGTGGCTGCTCTGCTGCAGGACTGGGCTGTGTTTGTGTTTGAGCTCTTTGCAGGCCCGGAGCTGCAGCTGGATTCTGCAGTCACACAAACCAGGACTGCACAAAAGTTCGATACTCAAACATGTGAGACTCCCCAGGCTGGCATCTTTAGATTTAGTAAATCTCCGTCACCATGGAAACAGATGGAAACTTGTTAGGAATGTGTGTACAGTGGTCCCTCGTTTATCGCGGTTATTATTATTATTATCGATGTTTTAAGGCTGTAAAAGCCCTCACTTCACATGCATAAACATTCTCACACTTTTCTCTTGTTTAAACGCTCTAAGTTCAAATCGTAGTAAATTAAGTCCGGGATTATTGAATGAAACCAAAGATCAAACCCTGTCTTCAGTCCACATTCTGCACTGTACAGGAGACACAGCACAGAGGAGACTGGCTGCAGACCATTGTCAGTCAATCATTGTTGATGCAGAACACAATGTGCTGTAAAATAAAAAGCATGCAAAATTACACGAAAAAAAATCAGTGAATCTGCGAGGCCGTGGAAGCTGAACCGCGTTATAGCGCGGGACCACTGCACTTTCAGCTTGATTCCTCCTCCCTGTGTTCCAGGGACAGCGATGCTTCATCCTGGAGACAAAGGGTCGTACACATCCACCGATCAGACGAGAGCACGCCATCAAAATCAAACGCTGCCTGTCTGAACGGCCTCGGAGGCTCAGAGATGAGCACATTCAGATGTCTTTAATAAAGAGAACGTTGTTTTCTCACAATCATCAAAACCTTCCTCAAACTGTCAATGGAACATTTTTCATTGCAGCATTAATGCAGTAATAAAACAACATAAACGAAGAGAAATGACTAATTGTGATGTGATTTATTCTGAATTAATTTAGTGATAATGAGGAACAGATCGTGTCCATGTGTGGGATGAAGCATTGAGTTTTAAAGTGGGAGCTTCACAGACTCCTGCTCACAGCTTTGAACTCCGGTCAGACCTTTCTCTCCTGCACCGGACCTTTATTTGTCCGATTGTGCTGCTTTTGTATTTGTTCGCATCGAGATCTAAATCCACGCAGCTTACCCATCATCCCATTCCTTATCGCCATCACCCCACCCTCCTCCTCCTCTCCGGTCAGTGTTTGAGTGTGTGGCTGCCTGATAGCATTGACTTCAGGAATCACTCCATCTCATTCAGCAGTTCCCACAGGCTCGCCACAAAAGGGGAAAAAAAGTCTCTTTACACAGACCACAAAAGAAGAAAATAGACTTCTCTCACACACCACAAGAAGAAAAAAACACACTTTATCTTCCACCCAACTTCTCTGGTTGTGCCAAACAATCCAAAGTAGTCCCCCCCTCCCAGCCTCCCTCCCTTCTTTCCCTCAGCCTCTTGCTCTGTTTTCTTTTGTTCTGACACACATCTCTGATGAAGATATTCGATTCGCTGCCGGAAATGAACGCAAGTAAGAAAAATGTGGGGGGTTTACAGAGCGTTGTTGTTAGCGCGGCTAAAACTACGATAAGTGCAAATGTACAGACTAAACAGGCCCCGAGTCTGCGGCTGAAACAAAGAGCGAATACGTGAAGTTCTGCACGGGCCCGATGGTTCCGTCTGTACGTGTGAACGCTCAAACAAAGGTTCAATTCAAAAGATGTCGATTATCGAGCCCTAATTTTATATCGGATAACAAAACACCAATGCACTGCACGCTGAGGCCACAAACCAAGTGTGTGAAGGATTAAAAAAAACAGTTAAGTGATTAAAAAGAAGTTGTTTTTACTAAATGACATTTCTAACATGGTTCATCATGGCTAACCTGCAGAACATCAAGGATTAGCTAGCCTCCATAGCTAACAGCTAAGCTAACAGTCCCGTTCACACAGGAGAAAGTCAATCCAGCTAGAGTAAGATTGAATCCAGATCGCCTTTAAGCTGGATACGTTCAGACCTATTTTCACATCTGGCTATCACACACGTGTCCATGCTCAATCCGGCTTAACCCGGCTTGTTTGTTGTCCTCCAAACCACTAGGTGGTGAATCCTGCTCTAGCCGGATTGATTTTCTCAGTGTGAACGGGGTATACGTGAACAAAAGCTTAATCCTCAAAAGGCCAAAGTATCATCAACACATCTGCATCACAGCAACTTAGCAGCTGTGTTCCCTTTCAATTTTAGCACCGTTAAAAAATATTTTCAGCTAATTAACATCATAAATCTTCTTGTAAATTTTAGTTCAATATTCAGATTTAATGAAGTCAATCTGTTACAATGAGTTCATTTGGCTTACAGCAGCAGAGGGATGGTCCATCAGAGGGCTTCAGCTTTAATTCTTGTCAGCAAAAGTAACTTTTTAATCATTTTCTACAGCTTTGATCGTAATCACAAGAAACTCTCCAACACTGCATGCATCAAACTCAGAGTTTACAAAGTGCTTAATGGCTGTGCTCGTATTTAATGCTGCAGTTAATGAAGTGACAGCTCCCACCATCTCAGGACTTGACTGGGAGTCAGACTGGCAGCTGTTCGCTCCTCTCCATGTGCTGCGAAGCTGAAAGTGCTCCAGCTCCAACACATGTGGAAACAAAACACACAACTGATGTGGTTCCAACGGAATGAGAAATGACGACAACAGAACACGGCGGATCAGAGCGCACCGCTTGGTGACAATTGCCTCTTTGAACACAGACTGGTGAACACAATGATCAAAGGAAATGTGAGAAATACGACCGCAGAAGAAAATAAAAGTGTGTATTCCTCCTCGTGCACATGGTGTCATGTAATTATACTGGTTCTCTAATAACACGACCCTCGATGATGAATCGGGGAATGAAGTGGTGACGACGGGGTTAATCTTGGTCAAAGTAAGTGTTGACTTTATCAGCACCCTCGGACTGTTACAGGACTCTTAAAACAAGAGTAAACAAACATTTGATTAAAACAAATTTTAATTTGAGGATGATGAGCCGCTCAAACTCAGCAGGAAAGCTGAATGACTGGTGTCTATATGTGGCGCCCTCCTGTGGTTGTATGAATTTGATAACTAAATGTAGAGTTTAAAATAAGATTCGTCACCATGGTAACCAATAAAATAGCAGAGAAGCTTCTCTTGTTTTAACCCAAACTATGAGTTACTCTGAGCACACCGGCTGTGAGTGTCAGTAAATGACTTGTGACGTCTCCTGGAGAAGGAGGACATCATGATGGACTGGTCCACTGCTAGCCAATGAGCAGCTTGCTTGTGTTTCAATACACCAGACACAGAACTGTATCAATACCCCACACTGACAGCAACACTGCTAATGTTACTTGCAGAGCAATTATACACCGAAACCAGGCCACCAAAAAAAAAACAGCCCATAGAGCCCTCAACTACATCCAGTGTGACTGACCTGCAGCTTACAAATATTCAACTAAATTACTGACTCTGTCTAAAAGTCCAGTGTTCATGTCCCCTGACGCCAGAGCTTATTTTTTTCCTGTAAGGTTTCATTTTTACTCATGGCTTAGTTAAGCACTAAAAGTTACTGGTCATAGTTTGGTGTTAAAATACATGATTTAGTATTTTCGGTTATTTTCAGGTTTGTAAATTAGTTCCGGGTTTTATTTTGAAAGTCCGGTCTCCCTGGTGTTTGTCCATGAGTTTTACCTCCCCTGTGTTCCCGCCTTTTGTGATTGTTTGCCCCGCCCTAATGTGTTTCACCTGTGTCTTGTCCCTTTGTCTATTTAGGTCTTGTGTTCCCCTTTGTCTGGGCCAGATCGTCTCCTTAGCCTTGCTGTACGTTTTTTGGATTGTTTCTTGGTTAGTTGAATATTTCTTAGAGTGTGTGTGTTTTTTGTTGTTCTTTTTCCATAAACCTCGCCTAGTGTGCTGTGTCCTGCCTTCACCTTGAGTCCTTTAAATCCAAACCTGACAACAGGGTAATAAGGTTAGATAAACCTCATGGTTTATCTTCAAACATGCATTCATTACATTCATTCAACAGCAAAACCTCTGCTGCTACCAACATCCACCTGCATATCTTATCTCTTATCTTATTGTGAGAAGGCGAGCACTCCTCAGGTTCCTTTACTGTCTGATCTAAAATTAGCCTGGTGTTATATGTGAGGACTGTTATTGATTGAGGACATGAAATGTCTTCAGATGGATGGAGACTGTGCGTCTTTGCCTCGCTCTCCATGGGAGTGCACTCTCTGGCTGCTGACAGGTCAGTGGCACATACCAGCCTGAAGGAATGCATGTGAGGGAAGCCAGAAACATGCGGCTCACAACAATGCAGAGCGGGGTTTCTGAGAATTCCTCTGCAAACAGCTCTGAATCATAGTTCCAAAGGATCTGTGTGAAAATAGTTCAGACGGGTCGGCTCTGTCCTGTCTGCCTTATGTCGCTGCAGCCGTCATCCAGTTTTGCATAACACAGTTTTAATAATGAGTGATGTCAGTGCGGCCTGTCATTACGATGTGTGGTATGGAGGTTACCGTGGTGTCAGAAAGCACCAGAAGTTACTCGGAGTAATGTCTGTAACTTGTCACGCAAAGTATTTTAGGTTCTGTGCAGTTTTTCATGAAGAGTGAGGAAATGTTTACACACAACGTGCTGTCTGGTTTTAGGCTCGGGGTCGTTCCGTCTCATTATATTAACGATTTTAATGAATCAATGTGAATTAATCTGTGTAGTAGAATCAAACAGTAGCCTGTCAGGGTGTCTGCCTGAGCCAGGGCTTTTATTTTGTAGTTTGGGTTTTGTTTTCTATTTTATTTTGAAGTCACTGCTCTCCCTCTAGTTTCAGGTGTTGTCTTCCCCTTCCTCATGTGCTCGCTCCTCCCTAATGTGTCTCACCTGTGCCTCGTTGTCTCGCCCTCTCTCTCTGTATACCTTGTGTGTGATTCCTTCACTCGGTGCCAGTTTGTCTTGTGTGCCATGCCAAGCCTGTTTCAACCTTCGAGGATTGTTTAAGTACTTTTGCTCTTGTAAGATATGATTTTTGGATTCTAATAAACTTATTGTGAGCTCTATGCCAAGCTTAGGTTTAAGTGATACACAAAAATAATCAATATTTATTTTAAAGGAAATGCTAAAAAGAAGCATCAGTGCTTCTTTTATCAGCAACAAACAAATAAACACACAGACCATCACAGAGCAGCTGACTCCTGTTGGAGACGTGGAGAAAGAGGTCCTGACTCAGCATCACAGAGCACAGAGCACTTCTATAACAATATAGTCTCCAAATTAACAGACACGATATATTCATCTATATTTTTAGTTTCTCAAATTACATCTGAATAAGAATTGTCTTATAATCGGGGGCCCCTGCAACAAGGTGGCCCCAAACACATGTAAAACAATCCATGTGCTCAGCTCCATGTCATTAGCTGACCTGGACTACAGGCATGCTGTGAGTGTTAAATGTGCTTCTTGGTACAGTTCACCAGTATTTTCTTAACCATACTTTTGTGACATTTCCAGACTTGTAGCTCCATATATTAGTGAAACTTCTGGTTTTAAAGTACTAGTTTCTCCTGCATGGGTGATAGCCAGCTGCTAATTAGCTTACTGTCTGGATGAGGAAGACAGGAGGAAGATGGTGCCATCAGAATCAGGGTCATCCATCTTATATTATCTCAGAGGTGTCTGACCTAAATCCCTTTAGTGATGTTGACTTCTCCTTCACAGAATCACAGACACACTTCACGCTTGTTAAATACAGTATCGGTTTAAATACTTCATTCCAGATTTGGCCTTGTGTGTGGTTGGCACTTGTTGGCACTGCTGCGACTGAATGATTTGAGCTCACAGCATCCTGTGATAAAGTCCCAGAGGAGACCCCTGGAAAGACGCAGACCACATGTGATGTGTAATTTCACAGAGACAGAGACAGAGGAAGAGGAGGGCTGACCGTCGAACCCTTCGTCACACAGCGAGGCCGGCCGGCGATGACAGCTGCACTGCTGGGGTTTAAGAACCTTCTGTGCAGTGGTAATACGATGATTGATCAATATTTCGACTTTTCTTTTTTGTTGTAGCGGACCGTGCAAGCTCATTGGCTCATCGGCTACATAAAGAAGAACCACCTGCTGTTAATAGCATCGTTGCTGTATAGATTTGGACAGAACTTGTCCATGCATGGTGTAATTTCAGACACAGCGGATGTCGCTCCTTTTCACGCAGTGACGTCCAACATGTGACAGGATGGGTGTGACAGTGTGTTGCCAGGTAATGACCCATCCTCCCCATGCAAGGACCTGTATGTTCCTGTGATTTCAGTTGTTGTCCTTTGGCCTGTCGTTGAATCCACCAGCGTCTCCACTGCCCCTCTTTGCAGACCAGAGACGCTGCCCTTCATCGTCTGGCTCTATGATGGTGATCACTCACACGTCTTTTGTCTCCCTTTGGAGGTCAGTCCAATGCTGAGTCCCCACACTGAATGGATGGATTGCCAGTGTAACCACAGTGAACAACCACTGAGACGTATCAAAGTGATCATCTGTCCTCCTCTCTGGTCATTAGGGAAAGCAGAGGAGGATTTTTCCAGACAGTGCATAGACCTTCAACCTTTTTACCCCATCATTAGTCCAGAGTGGCAGGGTGTTACACGGGTCGACTGAGTGTCAGTTGGTGCAGCTGATGTGGTTGCTGAAGCAGAAATGAATGAGTCAGCAGCTCAGCAGGGGTTTGTAATTTGTGCTAGTTAGTGAGTTAACACTTCCTGTCTGTGTTTGCACTAATCATATGGAAGTCAACATCTTCAGAGGGCTGAGGAATGCCAGCAGGCACCATGACTGGCACACAAATATGTAAATGCATAATATTTCAATTTATTTCCCGACCACACACTCTCTGTTCCGAGTTCAACGTCAGCAGCTTTTACTAAATATAACGCTAACACTGTTTTTTTTTGTTTTTTTCTGCTGCTGCTACATTTTGGCGCCTCGTGCACTTGTAATCAGCCGGGATGGTCCGCTTTGACTCTTGGCAGTTGTATACTTTTAGTGAAATACAGAGCAATGCTCCCCATGGAGATAAAAGAACATCTGGTGTCACAGAGTCATGTTTTCTAACCCCAAAAATTCCTCGTGTTGGATTTGACAAGTTCCATCTTATTGTAAATTACAAGCAGTGGTGTTGAGTGTTCTGTGATTTGTGCATGTTAAAATGTCACATTGGACATTTTAACATGGAGGTCTATGAGGAGTAACTCACATTCGGACCCACCGCCAAGTGGCCGTTAGAGGAACTACAGGTCTTGGACCTTCTGCGCTGGCTTCGTTTGCCTTTAGAGGACAGGAAACATGATCAGAGGAGAGAAAGAGAGCTTAAATCGCAGGCCAGATTAAAACCCTGGATGTGCACCGTAACCTCTACTCCAGGCCGTCCTTCCTGTATCCGCCTGGGAATTTTTTTCTTCTTGTGTGTCACAACCTCTTCTCTCTGCCTGTGTTTCCTGTCTGTCTCTACACTGTGCTGCTACCACATGAGGAAGTAACTGTTCTTCAAAAATGTGAACAATTTAATAGATTTAAATAAAAAAAATTGTTTTATTTCCCATCAGACTATCATGAGCCTCCTGAGTGCTTTTTGGCATCATGTTGCTATAGCTACGAGTACTGTCCTTCCTTAGATACTTGAGAAATGAATTCAGTCTTTGTCTAACCCTGATCGTGACATCACATGCATCACAGGTCATTTTCCCATAATGCATCTCTGCTTTATCTCCTGACCCGTGCTTCTACCTTCCTGCCTGCGTGTGCAGGACTATTTTTGAGGGAGAAAAAAGAAATCCCCTGATATCCTGAGGCTAGAATAAGGGAGATAAATGCATGTGACAGAGATGAGAGTAATAAAGAGATTAAAGACGTGAAAACAAAAGGACGAACATGACAGATGTGTAAAGGCGGCAGCACCGTGATGAGAGCGTGAGAGTCAGACTGAAAATGACAGAGGCAGCGAGAAGACGAAGAAGACAACAGGACATGAGAGAGGAGACACAAAACAAGAAGACAGAGGCGTTTGTGTTCACTGGGAAAGGTCGTATATTGTCCTGCGGTGCTGCAGCACATTAATTACAGGATGAGAAATGATAAGCTGCACTGAAGGCCTATGAATAGACAGACAGACAGCTGACAGCGCTGTCTCCGGGTTACTCACAGTAGATACAGAAACTATACGTCAGTGGATTTCTTGCTGTTTGAAGGCACTAAATGTTGAGCAGGTGTCAAAAACAGAAACTTTGTGACTAAACGTAAATTCAGCACCCGCACCTTCACGCCTGACCTCATCACCCTTCATCAGACTCTCTGGACTCTACAAAAGAAGTCAGAATCATGGAGGTCCAGTTCATATCAGCTTTATTTATTTATTACTTATCCTGGGTTGTACGTTTTTCTCTCTGTGCTTTGAGCCTGTAACTTCCTGCTTGTTTGTTATATTTTGTTTTATTTTGAAAATTTACTTCCTGTCTGTTTCTGCTTCCTGTTTTTGTTCTTTGATTACCTGCCCTTCTCTGATTACTTTCACCTGACTTTGCTGAGCCTGGCCCGTTTGTCTCAGTCATGTCTTTTCAGCTTCTTCTTTTTTTTTTGAAGCATCTGGACTTGTAGAGTTTTCTTGAAGATGTTTCTCCTCCGAGCAGCTTCATCAGTTCGTGGTGGTGAGTTTCAGTTTGTGCATTCGTTTTTGTCTGAGTGACGGACTTTAAAAGAGGCTGCTGTGATGCTGTGAAGTTTTCATTCCACCACTGTGTCTGCAGAGGGGGGAGAAAATGAATTAAGCTGTTTATCAGTCTTTATAGCAGTTTGGAAAAAATGGCCACAAAGAGTCCCATTTTCACACTTTTGCTCATATTTATGAAATGATCTGGTCCAAGTTTAGACCAATTTTCAAACGCTGAAACCGACTCAGCATGTAGAGGTTTGTACACAGCGGCAGTTCAAGGGGAAAATGGCTCCAGTTTCTCCATCACGCCCATGTATTTTTGAATCATAAAACCTCACACACAAACACATAAATGAACGTGCAGACATCTGACACGAGCAAACAGGCTCATTTTCCTCCTGCTTCTGAATGGGACAGCGGGTTAAGAAAGAGTTTGATGGGGTCGTGAAACTCCTCTTGGAGCCCATGCTGCAGAGACACAGAAAAACAGAATACAGCAATTATTGGTGCGGTGTCAGCAGGACACAAGCTGGAAAAATAAGCAGTGCTTTCAAAAATACATTTTTATGTCCTTTATTGTACAATTATCTTATTGTAGGCCCCTTGTCGCCAACCGCTTCCAGTCCTTGCCTAATTTAGTCATTTATTTCATTTTCTAAATTAAGATCAGTTTTAGATTTTCTTCTGTTTTTGCCAGGCTAGCATTTAGGGTCCCAGAGGATCAACCCTACTGACTGTGTTCATCCTTAGTCGCCCTCAGTCATTCATATTCCCCTCAGGATGAACCTCTCTCCCCATCTTAACCATGATGTTAGATCAAATTTGCTCCGTTCCTCCTGAACATTTAGCCAACATGGTGAACATGCTCACAGCATTTGTTACCCTTCGTTAATTAGCATAAGCTAATTGGTGGAGGCTGAGGGGAAGTACGAGGTGGATCCTTTATGGTCCGATATCCCAGAATGCATTGCATGTTGGTGACAGTACATTAGAAAGCAGCATATTCTACACACTGATTGGCTGACGAGTAAATGTTTAAGTGTTATTATCTACGGCAGGTTGCTAGGCAACAGGAGCAGCACAGAGGAGAGACCCTTGCATGTAACAACTGTTAAAGTGCCCTTTGAGGTCTTTTGAGGGTGACTACTAGGAGGATGTGGCCTCTGAATTGGGACACAGCTTTTCCATTGTGGACATGGATACAGAAAGGGACAGCTTTGGACACCATGGCTCTGCTTTCAAGGACACAATCCATATGCACAATGGTTCGAGCCAGTTCTATGGCTCCATGAACCAAATTTCACCGTGCATGCATTCCTTACACTGACTTTGTTTGTGTAAATTCAGAGCAGAGGCTTTTTCATGCGTTCTGATGACGAAACTTACCAACACTAACCGATCCATCTAGGACCATCAAGTTTCAGCCCCCTGTGAACTCCTGCAGGGTAAAGCAGGTGTAGCCAGTGGACATGATGGAGACATCGCGCAGTAACTAACCCACATCTTTAAGCCTGTTGTCTCCAAAAATACTCATGCAGGCTGAATCCCATATTCAAGTCAAGGGTCACACAGATGATGTGTATGAGGCTGGTCTCTGTGTCTCACATTATACAGTATGCAACTGTGCATGTGTGTGTGTTTGTGTGTGTTTGTGTGTCGGTCAGTGATAAAGGTGGGGGATTCCCGCAGTGACCCGTCTTAGTGGTGTGTATGTGTGTGTGTCTCCCATCAATCATCACACACACTTCCCTCTTTCAGCGTGTTCAAAAATAGAACAGTGTGTGAACATGACCTCTCCCACACACAAACACACACACACACACACACACTAGTAAACACACCCATTATGATGCCATTGTGTCTTCGTTTCTTGTCCAGAATGTGGGTGCGTGTTTGTTTGTGCTTTGTGCGTGCATGCGTGTGTGTGTGTGTGTTATAAGGGGTTGTAAGGAAAAATGTCCCTCTTGCCATGTCCTCCTTCCTTCTTTCACTCTCTCTCCTCTCTTTTTCTTTCACGCCACAATGTCTGGAGTCACTGCCAAATTTCCTTTGTGGCAAAGGTGTGGTGCCACGACAGTGTCTCTCTCTCTCTCTCTCACTCACACACACACACACGAAACATTTGTAGTAATAATGATTTAATGCAATAAGAACATAACAGATGGGTTAGAGGTGGAGAACACCTTGAAATCAGGTGGTGTGTTGTTTCCTCTGAGTCCATCTTTCCCTAATCTAAATCCTGAAAATCTGATCATATCAGTTTAAACCACACATCAGACATTTAGAAAACTTCCCTAACAACTGAAACAGTTTGCTGCGATTTCCCCGGAGGATGAACCTTGATCGTTAGATCAGATTGAATGTAACACATCCTCAAATGTAAATGTAACTTCACTCTTGTCAGAGATGAAGATCATCATGCTTAAGCCAGACAGATACACATGTGTTCATAAGGCTGAAATGCATGTGTGTAAATGCAGAGGTGGAGGTTTGGAGCTCTGCCCCAGACCAGGAGCCAGGTGTCATCATCATTTAAAAAGGCTAACGCACTCGATCACAAGTCAATAAACCTTTGGACTCCTTAGTGTAATGCTAAGCCTGTAGCGCTTATGAAGCATAGAACATGAGTTTTTCCTGTATAACACATTTAGACCCATAAACTCATTCATTCTTCTTGGGGCTACATTCTGAACCCTTTCTTTAAATGCAGTCCACCCACACCAGTTAACCTTTCACCGGCCAAGACTACACGGCTTGTCACTGACTCAGTAAGTGGAGCTATGCCAACAAGATGATGCATCAGTATACAGACAAAATTCCTATTATAGTTTTATATTATATATATTTTATATATTTTGGTTTTCTTTTTATTTAAAGACACAGTTTTTCACACTATGGACACAGTTTGTATATCTTGACTAGTTCACTCTGTAGACAGTGAAGTCTACACACACACGGCGCACACACACACACACACACACACACAGGGACAACAGTGGTAAGTGGGAGTAGTTCCTGGTTGGTGGAGCAGGAGGCTCTGAGACGCCACAGCAGTCTCCCATGGAGCTGGGTGTGGGGAGGAAAGTGTGTGTATCTGTGTGTGTGTGTGTGTGTGTGGGGGGGGGGGGGGGGGGGGGGTCATTATATTGTGGTGGATGGAGGGGGGGGGGGGGTGGCATGTCCTTGGCAGACAGACAAACACCACATACTGTATATTATTCATGCTAAGAGGTTGTTGAGTTGATGAATGAGTTTGAAAACGAAGTCTGACTTTGAAGCAGCACTTTTAGAGTCGAGCTGTCCACAGACCCGGTGTGACCAGGTCCTCCATGCCTGGATCGGGTCTCTGTGACTGTGAAGTAGCTCATCAATGCATCAGCACCGTCATGTGTTTAGAGTCCCAAACTTCCAACAAGAACATGAACACAGCATAACTGATATTTCTGGTCATCCATGTTTTTCAGTTGGATATTTTACTATGTGATAATGATGATGATGATGATGATGATGATGATGCATGTTTTCTGACATTTGATGGACAAACCCTTGGAAAATGTCCTAGTTTCTAAACAAACTTCCATTCATTGATCATCGTTGCAGCTTCAGACCAGATTATTTAGAGGATTTAGAACTTTGTGTCTTTGCATAAAAAAAGCTCAAAGAAACGATCATCACAGTTGAGAGTCTGTCCTGACCTCTGACCTTCATCAGACTTTATAAATGCTTTATGATGGCTTGGTGTCCACATACTTTTGTCCATATAGTATGTTTCTGTCCAACTGGACCTAAAGGACATTTTTATGTTATTTAATCTATAAAGTTTAGTGCATCAGTCAGTCCTGTAGCCCCGTTGTTGTACCCCCATAACTATCACTACCCCCATCCAATGATTGCCTCCCTCTCTCCCTCTCCCTCACTCCCTGTGAGTTGTTGTTAAGTGGAGCCACTAATCGCTCTGGTTGGGACTGTGGTCGACTGTGTTACCGCTGTCCTGCCCTCAAATGCACACACACACACACACACAGATAGAAACGCATATAGAAACACAGGCTACCGTGTGTGTGTGTAATCATGTAGTGTCTCTCATTTGTTAGCAAATTATAAATGTGTCGTCTTCATTTATTGTGTCTGTCTTCTTTTAAGCTGTGTGTGTGTGTGTGTGTGTGTGTGTGTGTGTGTGTGTGTGTGCACGCGCTTGTCTTGAGTGTGTGTATTGGTTGGTGTGTGTATGTGTGTGAGAAGCTCCATTCTCAGTTGGGCAAAAACAATGGAACCTCTCTGATTACATCTCCCTGTACAGGCGGACAGGGTGTGTGTGTGTGTGTGTGTGTGTGTGTGTGTGTGTGTGAAACTTCAGGGGGGAGGAAAGGGTGGCGGTTGCAGAGGAGGAAAGAGGGGGAGGCAAAGTCTGGACCTCCTCCTTCTCCTCCCTCCTATGCTGTGTCTCACACACACACACACACACTTGTTCCTTGGCATCTCATTGGTTAACTCCTCAGCTATATGTTTATCTGATTGGTCAGGGCGGGGTATATATACACAGCGTGGGTCGGTTAAATCTGGCCACAACTTTCAAAACTTTCAAAAGAGACAGACAGAGACGGTGCGCCGGACGGCCTGAGTGACGGAGGGAAAGCACCGCTGCGCCGCACACTCCAAACAAGAACCTCAGACAAAAAAAAACAGACCGAGTGGACAGAAGGCAGAGGCGAGTCACTGTGGATCCTGCTCTGGGGGAATATCCTGCACCACAACCTTGTTTGTTTTCTCTTTCTGCCTCGTCTTCCCCCTCCTCTCACATCTCGATGCTTTGCTTTGGGATTTGTGCTCCAAATCCATCAAATTCTTCTCCTCGTCTTCGCCCTCTGAAACATTTTCAGTTACAACTTTTTACCAGAACTTTGCAACCCAACAAACCGAGACAGACGTTTGCAGAATTTCACTGGGACTAAAAAAAAAAAAAAGCTCAATCAAACTTTCCTGGAATGAATTTATCCGAGTCCAGCTTGTCTAGAGAGACTCTCCTGCGTCCATCCGGACGGATGTCCCTTGGGGGCACCTGGACGTCAGGTACCCCGAGTCCCGCCTCTGATTCTGAAATGGGTTTTGAGCAGAGCCTGTCTGGAGACTGCAGCTCCCCCGATGGCCTGGGAAGCGGGAACATGAGGAGAGCAGAAGCCGTTCTTTCAGGAGGACAGAGTCCAGATGAGAACCAGGGAGGCGTCGCAGCGAGCGATGGGAAAACCTCGGGGGCCGAGCAGAGGATCAGGAGGCCCATGAATGCCTTCATGGTGTGGGCTAAAGATGAGAGGAAGCGCCTGGCCCTGCAGAACCCTGACCTGCACAACGCCGTGCTCAGCAAGATGCTGGGTAAGATTACCTATTATTATTTCTTATACAAATCCCTGTCATGAAACATAGACTGTTTCACACTTTCTCTGAGACAATCCTGAGCCTCTCCAAACCAGATGTTGCGTTTTATACATGTTATTTCAGGTCCATTTGTTTTTGTTCATTACTTAATTTTACATTTTTTTTTAATCGGAAGAAGTTGAAAGAACTTTAACAGCTTCACTATTTACCCCTCACTGTAACAAAAGTAAAATAAATTAAGCATTTAATCCCAAACTCTGCACTATAAACTGATCATTTTCACTCATTTTAAATTTGTCACAGAGTAGGTGAAAAGAAAACCTCCCAGTTGTCCTTAGAAACTTCTGACCCCCTCATAAATCACTCCTCTGTCCGTCCATGTGCTCATTATGTTCCAAACTCCACAGTTTGTCAAAATAGTGCAATCCACAGCAGCTGACACGGGTCCAAGCTGACCACAAACACTGCTCTCCTCCAGTAAGAGACGTTTTTACAGCCACCTTATAACCGTGCAGGAGGTCACAGCTCGATTCTGAAGAAATGCAGCTTGATTATAAACTGAGGGCTCGATACAGAGATGATGGAATCAATGCTCGAGCTTTGTCAAGCTGCTTTAGTATCAATTCACTCTTTAGAAACTCTAAAGTCTAAACTTCACGCTGAGAGCTGCTCTGCACACTTGACAGCTGGAGCTCATCTGCAGCTCAGAGACGTTTAATGACCACAATGTTTCTGGAAGAAGAAACGTTTCAGATCTTCAGGCGGCTGGATTAAAGATGACTTTAAAGCTGAAACTGCAGTTTCTGTGTCTGAACCAGGCCGGAGTGTTCAACATGTGGTCTTTACAGTTACTGTTTCTAGGTATTAGAAATGTGGATGTATGTAAAGAAGGTAACCAACACTGTAAAAATGTTAAATCATCTGTTGAGACACTTTAGATGAATAGTACCTGGAATATACTGATGATATTGTGTATGGTTTTAGGCAGTGTGTGTTTTTGTCATTTATGGCAGGAAGCTAAGTGGGTTCTGGGTTTGAATTCAAGGTTTGGACAGCTTGAATACATCAGTGTTGTTCTCCAGAAAAACCTTCTATCTGCAGTAAAATTGTAACTAATGTAAATTTATTATGAGTTCTTTAAGACTTTAAGGAACTCAGGACTGATTTTATTCTGACGGACAATCTGCAGAGATGTCTGTAATTTAGTTTTCCTTCTCTTCCTTCAGGTCAGTCATGGAAGGCCCTGAGCGCCACAGACAAGCGACCGTTTGTGGAGGAAGCTGAACGCCTGCGTGTCCAGCACCTCCAGGATCACCCAAACTACAAGTACAGGCCTCGCCGCAAAAAGACCACCAAAAAACTCAAGCGGGTCGAACCAGGGCTCCTGCTGCACAGCTTGGCTCAAGGCGGTGCACCTGGCCTTGGTTTGGGACCTGTGAGTGCAGAAAGTGTCTCTGGAGGTTCTGCTTATGGACATCCAGGCTCCCATCCTCCTCACCACCATCATCATCACCACCTGCTGCCATCTCTGAGTCACTTCAGGGACCACCAGAACCCCGGGCACCCAGAGCTGGAGAGCTATGGCCTACCCACTCCGGAGATGTCCCCTCTGGATGTTCTGGATGACGGAGACTCTGTGTTCTTCCCCCAACATATGCAAGAGGAGGCAGGGATGGGAGGTTGGAGCGGGTACCATCACCCCCACCACCACCTTCACCATCATAATCAGCATTACAGCCATCACTACAACAACAATCTCCACAACTCCATGCACAGTCAGGGTTCGGGAATCAGCGCCAGTTTAAACGGTAGCATGAGTTCCACTCTGAGTCCCGGTAGGAGTTCCAGTTCCAAGTTAAATCCTACTAGTCACCAGGTTGCCTTGAGGAGTCCAGTAAAGTGCCCACCACCTCTGTCTGACTCCTCCACCCCTGTCTCCTATCCTCAGCCTTCCATCAGCCTCCCTGAGCCGATAAAATGCCACCAAACCCCCCTGAGCTCTGCTCCTGTGGGCTACTTCAGCCAGGCGTACGGGAGCGCCGCCCCTGCCACTAACCACTTCACCCCCTCTCATCTGGGGCAGCTTTCACCTCCTCCTGAAACTCCTCCTTCTTCCTGCTCAACTTCCTCCATCCCACCTCCGTCAACCTTCCTCCCCTCTGTGCATTTAGACCATTCAAATCCAGAGTCCACGGGCCATCTGGTGTCTTCCTCTGCTGAGTTTTGGTCTGAAGTGGACAGGCATGAGTTTGACCAGTATGTATGTAACATGGGAAGAAGCCGAGAGGAGGCCTATGCCCTGGGCGGAGGATGCGGGGGTGGCTCAAAGGTCCTGGGTGGGCGCAGCACCATTATGAGTGGTGTCAGTGGTTGTGATGATGGCAGCAGTCCTCTGATATCTGCCCTCTCTGATGCTAGCAGCGCTGTCTATTACAGCGCCTGTATCACTGGATGAACCCTCCATGATCTCATCTCTTACACGTACCTCCTGTTGTTTGTGTTGGTGCAGTTTGAAGCAGTGTGACATGATAGGGGGAACGTATGCTGGGAACATTTGTTTTGGCTCATAGACAGTCAAGTCATCTCTCCTTGATTCATGCTCTAAATTTAAGATAAGACATTTGTTCTATATGCTAAACAGACATGCTAACTGGAAAGCAAATTTGAGGCATGGAAATGTTTACCTTTACATCAATAAATACATTCTTGATCATAATATTGAACAGCTAGCATTTTCGCCTTGATAGCTACAGCGCAAACTCAACTTACCTGGGGAGCCGCTGGGGGTAGAGTCTGGGCTGCAGCAAATATTCAAAAAAAAAACAAAAAAACAACTGGTCCAATCTTCTCAATTGTTATTAATAACAGGTCAGAACATGAACAGTTCTTCAGAACATAGAACCTCAGAACCTCTTGTCAACAAACACCACCAGAAGCTGTCACATGCCTTAGCTATGCTGGCTAAGCTAATCTAATCACCCAATCAAACTAGACATATCATTTGTTGCACTATTTCTCTTAAAGTAAAGTGAGTTTCTATTAGTTGGTTACATAGTAAACCAAAAGAAAACAACAATTGTAAAACAAAACAAAAAAAAAACACTTATGAGTGCAATAATACACTCTAGAAATCTGGAAATAGTTTAGATAGATAGTTAAATAGTTTTTTTCTGAGTTACTCCTAGTAACTAGTTAGCTAACTAGCAGAGTATTAGCTAATGGAATCAGCTGACTGAAAGAGGAAGCACTTTCTGCCTCATCTCAGACTTCCCACTTTTTTAGCTTGGTGTTAGCATAACGCTAATAAACCTTGAGCCTTGGAGCATGGAACTGTTTCTCCGTGCTCTCTTCTCTCAGTGTGGCCCAAGAAGCCTCAGAAATCTACGATCATCTCGTGTTTTTTGTTGATTTTTGACATTTCATCTCAGGACCTTGCACATACTCATCTCCACTGAACTCCTAAGAAGTCACCTCTTAATGGGATCATGAACGACAAACTCGTGATAAAGAGAGAGACTGTGTGGTGGGAGCGATCTGATCCAGCCCCTCCACATATATCTCCAAAGTGTTGTCGGGAAAGCCTTGGCCACTAACCCAGAACAGACCACTGATGTCTCCCACAAACTATCAAGATGTTTTACAAGCTGTTTTTTCTTTCTTTCTTTTTTGGAATTTTAACCCTGATACATGCCATTCCCTCTCTGTGGCTGAGTCCATGACAGGGCCTCTTGTCAGACTCCATGCCAGAATCTGTAAGTTTGGAGTTGCTTTGCTTCTTGGAAACACAGATATGTTGTTAATTCTGACCAGAAAACCTCTCTGGTATAATCACACTTGTAAACAAAATGTAATTCTTGAATAACAGGGATTCAAGTATCTGCCCTGTGAATTCTCAGTGATTTTATTTACAAAAACCACATAAAGCAGCCTCATATCATCAGATCCTGGGATGCAGTTTCATGTGTATGGTTATTGGAAGCCTGGTTTACTGTATATATATATATATATATATATATTGATGCTATGATTCTTGACAGTATGTGAAGGAGAAGTTGAGACTATGAAATGTTCTCTTTGCACTGGGTTTATTATGATGTCTTAGCTGTACAGAAGGAACACTACTTATTAAAAAAAATCTAATTTCCAAGATTATTTTTTGTACAGAAAAGGCCATTTTTTGTTTTGAGTTTTTTTGTTTGTTTTATGGAGTGAAAAGAAAAAAAGTATTTACAAAAATACAACTTAAGATGAGTAATGAGTATGAGAGATCAGCAATTGGAAACAAAAACTCAATAATTTGTCGTTGCTTGTGATCCAAGCTAGCAGCTGTCGCTAAGCTGATCACCTCAACCAATCTCCATCAAACTATAGGAATAAAACACTGTTCCTTTAAGAAATGTTGGAGCAGCTTCAAATGAGTTTCCATTGGTCGTTTACGTTTAAAGATCTATTGTGGATTTCACCACTTTCCCCTCCTACGTCGTTTATGTTTTTCCGAATAAATAGTAAATTTGTGGTTTTGTTTGTGCTGAGAAGATGAAAAATTCACAGTTGTAGCCACTGTAGCCGTCTCTCCGTGCGTGTGTTTACGTAGCCTCTTTCCTGTAATCGTTTTGTATACAGTGGAAGCAAAAACCAGAAGTCTCTCCTCAAAGATTGATCCTGCATCTGCTCTGCATTAGCCCTTAAGACAATACATTTTTCTTTTTTTTTTTTTTGTTTTTGTACATGAAACAAAATCGAGTATCTCGTACAGGATTTTTACCACACCGCTCCTTGTGGCTGCCATCGGTGGAAAAGTCAGATTTTTTCCGAGCGTTCCGTCTGGAGGATGGAGCCACACAGAGGAGAGGCGGCAGCAGCAGCAGCAGCTCAGGCGACATATAAAAAAATACTTCTACATCTGCCTTTGACATTCTTTTCTGTTGACACCAAACAGTCTTGTTTCCATTTTAATTTACTGTGACACACAAAGACATCAGAGAGACAGGCATTTTTTTTTTTTTTTTTTTGGAGGCGTGCAATAACTCTGAGGCTTTTGGTAATAATTATCTGAAGAAGAAAAAAAAACGCAACACCCGAGATTTTGGGATTAAAACAAAGGACGTTTTCTCAGCAGTCGTATAACAAGAAATTATAAAAGCAGAATTTTCCCAGAAGTGCGACGGTGACGCTTCTAAATCTGTCCGACAGGGATCGTTTCTATGTGTTTGTGTTTATATATTGGAGAAATGCGGGCTGGCTGTAAATGGATCTGTCCTGTTTTATAAAGTAATTGTATAAATAAACATTTGTAAGATTGCACTTTGGTTTCTGCGTCTCAGCAGCGACAGTTCAGCAGAAGATCGGATGGTTTAAATGTTAAAGCAGTGTATCATTCATCGTTTAAATGTCGAACCACTTCCTGTTTGTGCTCCCGGTTCCTTCCTGTTATGAGAGTAAACAGCGTTGCGCTGACTTTCATCATAAAAGTGAAAGTTTTAAAGGATTGGGATGAGTGTCTGTTCAGTGTGATAACCTGTGTGACAGTGTGATGTATATTTATTCATTCCTCCGACTAGCATAAGTCAAATTTCCACGACTAAATCTAAATGTACGTCTAAATCGTGCCCAAACTTCTGTCTACATGTGACAGTAGAACACTCAGCTGATGAAATTATGACCGAGTACATCGAGCCTGACTGACCACGATCATAGCTGTGTCCAGTTTTATGAAGCACATGACAGGACCGTTGCCAAGCAACATGCTTATATCAGAAGAGCATGCTAACTACATGTAAAACACAAATCAAAGAAATGGAAGATAGAAAACGTAAAGAACAGTCTTCTTGCATCCAGAGAGCCTGGCGGCACGCTGCAGGTCAGCTCTCCCAGAGTAGAAAACACAGGCAGCAGTGGAGAGAAGGGCTCGTCCTTCAGTCTGATCAGTGTTTGTCTGCCCAAGTAAAACATGAAATAAACAGCAAGTGAAAACTGCACTTAGGTTTAAAAATATGATGTCACCTGACGTCTTAGACTCAAACCTGATGAGTCTGTCTGTAAACGACCTTACATGACAGGTGTGGCGATGTGTCGCCCTGTGACTGAATGTTGTGTTACAGCAAACTGAAGAAGAGCCCCTGTGTGTGTGTGTGTGTGTGTGTGTGTGTGTGTGTGTGTGTGTATGAGTCACTAACTCACTATCACTGCTCTGAAGTTCGTACATCTGTACAGGAGCATTATTGGAACAGTTTAGTGGGCCATTGCAGAACATGAATTTTCACACACACACACACACACACACACACACACACACCCTTGGACCTCACATGTGCTCATTTCCAGCTGGGAGAAGGGGAATCCAGCTCTGTGTTATCTTTTCCATTCAGGCTAACAAGCAGCCGGGTGAGGTGTTCTCACAAAAATATACACCTCTTCCTCTCTCTCTCTGCACACACACACACACACACACACACACACACACACACACACACACACACACCCTTTCCGATCATCTCAAACTTCCACAGGGGTTTCCTTCTCGTTGCTAACATTCCTGTCAGTTACCTCAGCACTCCGAGTGCACAGAGTGCATGACCCGGTGTAGAAAAACACACACGCACCGACACACACACACACACACACACACACTCTCCATACTACACTCAATCTCCCCCTAGCTAAGTTTTTTTCACAGGACAGTGTAGACTTGTAGAATCTTCTGCTCACCAAGCAAAACATAATTAGATGTTATGGAAATGTTAAAGAGACGGATGGAGTGTGTGGTGAGGGGGTGAAAGGAAGGAACGACAGAAAGACGAATGTTCAGTGGAAAGAAGGTGCACAGAGAGGAGGGATATATGATGGAGATGGATGGAAAAAGAAACTGATCAATAAAATGGTGTAAAAGGTTTAGTGAGAGATGAGAAGCTGAAAGAGGGAGAGGAAGGTTTCACTGAAAAGAACATTTCAACATTTAGTAAAAAAGAGTTTAGAACGGTGAAGAGGTGGAAAATCAGAAAAAGACAAAATGGTTGACAAACAAAAGATGACGAGATGAAAAAAAAGAGGCTAAACAGATGGAATGAAACCAGAGGTGGGACTCGTGGGAAAGAGAAGAAAACAAGAGAAGATTACAGCGGCTGAGGGGCTGAGAGGGAACCAGCCTGAAACAGAGAGAAGAAAGAGGCTGTCAGGGAAGGAGAGAACAGTTTTTCCTTGTTCCAAATGTTTTCTTTTGTTAGCGGTCTGTTCGGGGAAAACTGGCCCGCCGAGCCAAACTGTGTTAGCATCTGATCTGAACTGTGAGAGGACAGAATCAGAGCAGATCACAGAGGATCACAGCGCCGCACAAACACTCAGGGGATCGGCTCTCTCGGATTTTTCCTCGGTTGACATCGTCATGATGTGGAGACATGAGGACTGAGATGTCAACAGTGGACACAACTGATCACCCTGCACTCACTCATTGTACTGGAAGATTCTGTGAGAATCAAACTCGGGTCCTTCCTCCGGCCTCCTGATCCAGCCTTTAATCCAGATTCTTTTGACAGATACATGTGCCACACAAGCATCCAACCTCGGGCGCTGAGACTATTAAAATCTGCAGTTCCCCCCCAGGCCTCTAAAGACTCCAACAATCCTCACAGATCACCAAGTTGAAATGACTTTAACAGAAATACACGTTTTCAGCCTTTGAATCGAAGGCTTCGCAGGTGCTGACTCCTCCTGTTTCTCGTCCATACTGGGAGTGTAGGTGGAGCCTCCATCAGAGACTCAAAATGGCTCTACGGTGACTGCAGGATAGCACCATGGCCAGCAGGCTAACCTGACATGGCAGGTTCGCCCCTGTGCCACTGGATCGGCCAAGTGGGTGGAACAGTGACAATATGGCTTCACCTCCAGACGTCTGCTGCACAGACTTTGTTTCCAAGATGGTGTCTTTTTTTAAATAATGCAGAGTCCAGATGTTTTTTGGCCTCATTTCTGTACAGTTTGCAGAGGTGCAGCCATGTTGTAGTCCCTTCGTGCTGTCGTCACACCTAAGACACACCCGTAACTGCCAGTACATCCGTATTACAGGATGTCATATGGTCAGAACCATCCAGGGTTCGGCCGCAACAACACAGCCTGAAGCCTGAAGAGATGGATCCGTGTCAGTTTATTGAGGAAGAGCATCCAAATAAGAAGGCTCAGAAGAAGAAGGAAGGAAAGATGAAGGGAAAGAAAAGAGAGGAGAGGAAGCAAGGACACAAGGATGCAACGAAGGAGGTCTGCAGGAGATGAGGATGAAAAGCAAGAAGACTGTTTAATAATCAGTAAAAGTTGAAGATATTTCTGTTTGTTTAACTTTTGTCCTGTCGTGGACCTCCTGAAAGAACGAGTGTGTGATTTATGATTCCCTCTTTATTCTGAGTACATTGTGAGACAGACAGAGCCAGACACTGAAGATACATATGGAGATAGACAACAAGACAAAAAAACTCCTGAGACATGCAGGGAGAGGCAGAGAGAATGGAATTTGGATATGCATGTACTTAAGGGAGAGAGAGAGAGAGAGAGAGAGAGAGAGAGCGGGAGAGGGAGAGAGGGAGAGAGAAGAAAAGAGAGAGAGAGAGAGAAGAAGAGTGAAAGAGTGAGAGAGAGGGAGAGAGAGAGAGAGAGAGAGAGGGATTTTCCCGTCTCTTTCTGTCTCGGTGGTGTTTTATTGGCCACATGTGGTTAGAATGTCAGATCAGTCACCACAACTACACACTGACTCTGTGTGTGTGTGTGTGTGTGTGTGTGTAGCTGCGGTTGTCCATGTGTGTGTGATTTCACAAACTCTGATGTGAGATGACAGCTGGTTTACACTGTAAATGTGTTTGTTTGTGAGTTTGTGCAACTTCTTTGTGTACACTGTGCTCTAATGTCATCACATGACAACTTGTGTGTATGCTGAGCATGCATGTGTGTATAGCATTTACATGTGTGTGTGTGTTTGTAAATACGCTCTAAATCTGTGTGTGTGTGTGTGTGTGTGTGTGTGTGTGTGTGTAGAAATGAACAGAACTTTCTTTTTTATGTCTGTGTGTTTTTGAATTTCCACTGTGACTCAAACTGCTGAACATGTACGGTAATAATACTGTGTGTGTGTGTGTGTGTGTGTGCACGTCACATGTTGATAGGAATTGATGAGTATTGCCTCTGCATCTTATGAGCAGATAGGGGATGTTTTATTTTCTGTTTTCTCTCTGAGTCTCTTTACAGCGTACGGTCTAATAAGCTGTGTCCATCTGTTTATTGATTTATTGATCTTGACACTTTCCAGTGAAGGTTCTTTGTTAGAACATCAGTTTATATTGAGAAAGTATTTGACTATTACCTAACTACAGTACTTTGGAGATACAAGACACAATCATTTTCAAAAAAAGTGTAGTTCTTTGAGTGGCCACAAGAGGCTCCATGTTGAAATGCCCAACTTCCCATGTCTCAGGGTCTCAGCTCTGAGCCAGGGGTTTGTATTATTTCCTGTTTTATTTTGAAATGACTGATCTCCCTCTCGTTTCAGGTGTCTTGTCTTTCCCTTCCCCCTCCGTGTTTTTGACCAACCTTAGCCTTTTGTTGCCTGTCCACCCGTGGACCGACCCTGTGCTGTGGAATAAATGCCCAGCTTTAATCAGAGAGGACTGTGATCCTGACGCTGGATCGGAACTGTCCGTCAGGTTTTCTGTCCCATGTGGTCAAAATATGAAATACTTTATTTATCCCAGGGGGGACATTGCAGGTTATGAAGAGATATGGGGAAAATATTACTATCATCACGACAAAAACATGACCTATTCAAACAGTAAGCTGTCTAATACTGACAGCTGGTATTGGTGGTGTTACTGAGTGAGTGTCTGCAGAAGGCGCTCACAGAGAACATTAAGAAGGAATCACTCAGTCTGAACAGACCCTGGTAGGTCCAGAGGACTGGTGGTCTCTGATGATGTCATGAGGGGGTTTCTGTCTCTCTCTCTCTCTCTCTCTCTCTGCCACAGGATATCAGGCTTTCTCTTCTATAGGCTAACCCCCACTGCTTCCTGTTTCCTGTCTCTGCAGGAAGTAGCTCTGCGTTCACTTCCTGCTATCTGGGACAAGAAAAGAGAGGGTGTTACCCTACATGCAGACACACAAACACACACACACATTACTGCATTATTGCCCCTTTTATTTTGAAACTTTGAAGCTGAAAGTTAACAGACGTTTACAACATAAAAGAAAACCATGAACACAGAAGGTCATTGTAGCCTTTGTTGTGATTAACCTGTGGTGGCCAAGGTTTCCCCATTCGGGAGGAAGCTGCAGTGTGTTTTTGTTGACTGTAGCTTGGTGACAGTCGTTCTATTTCCACAGCTCACAGGAAAGAAAGATTGACCCCTGACTCTGAGTGAAGCTTTTAATAGACCAAGGTCCTACTGAGATATGAGTCCCCGTCTTCTTCTCTGATACTTCCTGTCTGTCCTTACCTTCCCTAACAATGAGTAAACCTGGAGTCCTTTTTGAATAATTGGCTTTGTGATGTGAAAACCTTCACCCCCCCTCTCCCTGCCTCCTCTGTGGGAGCCAAGGTGTGGGTGTTAAACCTCTGAGGTCTGCTGGTTTGGTGGCCTTGGCTTCTTTGAAGGGCTTGTGGGCTGTGGGTTCAGATCCCGGGCAGGCCTGTAACCACTAACCTTGACTGATGGAACCCATCTATCACCGTGGAAACAGAGTCAAACTGGCCAATCATGGAGGCAGAGTTTGAGTCAGCAGAAAATGTTCTGTTTTATTCTATTTTAGTGGTTCAGTCTAAAACAGTGTCTGCGCTTTTTGTTTCTTCTTCTGTGGCCCGGCTCAAATTAGACCTGTTTTTTTGAAATGAGTGACAGAATGCAGAGAACTGGAGCAGGATTCTTTAAAGGAGTGAAAGTGTGAACACTTGATGCAACATCTGATGAACCAGCTCTACCCAGATTTTTGGGTTTTGTGTACAAATAAGGTCACATCATCTGCATAGGCAGTTTTAGCAAGATTTAGGCAGATGATTTGATGTTCTGGGAAATATTCAATCACATAATATCTCATTGTATCCCAAAAAAACACTTTAATGATGATGTTTGTCTGTTTGTCAGGTGTGGACCAGCCTCTTATGGTTCAGGACCTGTTTCTTTTTGGTTCTGCTCACAGTGTTGTCAGCTAGCTTAGTGTTAGCTGATTCTTCACGGATCCAGATGTAGTGATAGGAAATAATCACAACTTCCTTCAGTTTTATTTATGTAGTTCATAAAAAACAAAATTGAGTCTCTGTGTTTTACAAAGGTCAAGACCTGCGGGCAGTTAAAGCACCAGAGGTGAGGACAGACTTGCTTTAAGGAGTAGGACATGCAGACTTTATTTTCATAACGCATGCACAAATGATAGTGGACAGAAGCAGAGAGAGCTGCATCCAAATTATATTAAATTATACAGCAACTGTGGTTTCAGTTTTGTGAGTATAGTGTGAGAGCTCACGAGATCAAGCAGCAATAGTCAGTTCACTCCATCCATATGTTATCAACAGTGGTGGAAAGTATTTGTACTTCGTTACTGTAAGTAAAAATAATAGCTCATACTTTCTACTCTGACTCCATGCTGCAGCTGTCACCTGTCCTTTCTCCTCCACTACATGTCTCCAGTATCTGTAGTTCCTTGTTCCATGTGATGAACACAGTGCTGGACTGATGAGAGGTCAGACTCTGCATGGAGCTGGTGTCACGCTGCCAGCTGTGTTTCTATAATGAGCCTCAGTCATGATGCCGGTGCTCTGGCTCAGTGAGCTAACTAGTTAGCTGCTGTCTGCTAACACAGGTCCATCCATGAATGATGAACATGAATCATCACATGAATCTACAGCAGGAACACTGACACAGTAAACATGCTGAATGCCTGTTTGTTATCAGCAGCCTCTCTGTTCACTTGATGCCCACAGCCTGCCTCAGGACACACAGACCTGTCCACAGCTGCTTCTGGACTGAACATGGACATTAACTACACATGCTCCATTTTCCTTTGATTATTTTAACCTGTTCAGATCCTTTGCAATGGAAATCAATCATATATATTCAGTGTGTGAGTACTTTTACTTTGAATACTTTAAGTACATTTAAAAGTACTTAAGACTTGTACTTAAGTAGGATTGTTGATGCAGCACTTCTACTTTTACTTGAGTATATATTTTGCTGGGTAATTGTACCAAGCTTCAGTACTTCCTCCACCCCTGGTTATCAACTACATTTAGATTTTAAGGACTGCATGGACACAGACCTGACCATCAGTCATAATTTTCAACCTGAGTCTCTTCAGAATGTGGTCCCTATTCAGACTAGATTTGTGGCATGCAACAGCGCTGATGATGTTGTGATGTGAACGTAGCAATGTGCACCATTTCAGAGGACAGAGATGTTCACAGTGACATCAGGATTTAAGTCTGAAACCATCACGACAGACAAATCTCATGCCATGGTGTATAAAGGAAGGCTTTACCTACAGTAACTTGCATTTGGAGCTGTTGGCCAACACAAGTTATTGATGATGCATTGGCTGACGTCACTGCTGGACACGTCACCTGCTCATGGAACAATGTAGCAGCCGAGAGTGGTGGAGGTACAACGGTGCAGACTTTCACCGAGGGCGCTGTTGGGCATAAAAAAATAATGTTAGTAGTTATGAATTTAAAACATAAATCATTTTTTAAAAGGAAAGCGGTTCTCATTCTACCAACACAACATAGTTTTAGTGCAAATCTCTGGAAACTAAATGGTGTCAAATGACCAATAAGATGCTAATGATGTGCACTAACAACATGCAGAATGATTTTAGAAATGAGCACATCCTTCACACACAAAATTGGACGTGGCGTGTAGTCTAAGTGTACCCATGTTATCAGCTGTCATTTCTCCTGTGTTATGGTGGTTGTTGCTGAAAAGAGTGTGTATGAAAACATCAAATCTCCAGAAGCAAATGCAGCAACACAAAAATTTAAAATCTGTCCAAGTGATCTCAGAATTTGCAGAACCTAGAAGACCTTTTTTTCATAAGATGAGCATTGATCTGACAGTAAATTCTATTTTTTTCTGTTTCTGTTCTCTGCTGGTTAATTCCACATTTTTCTGGTGTGGGGATCATTTCTCGCTTTCATTCTTTCCCTCTACAGTGTTTTAAAAAATGGTGGGAAAACAGAGCAAACAAGAGAGCAGGCAGACCCAAATGAAAGATGGCAGCCTGTGTGAGAACAGATGAAGACATTTTTAGGGACTGCAGGCTCTCCGTGGTCTCAAACGTCTATTTTTTAGCTCATGACAAAAGTACCGTTGCTATTTGGGGGGATGAACGTCTCCAAAGCGTTCAGTTATAATTCAGTCTATTTATCTTTCTGGCTCCCCTGGTTTTCCTAAACCTACATGCATGTCTAAACACGGGGTTTATGAGAGCAGCGCTGATGTGGAAATCTCCTAAAATTAAACGGAATTTCAGCCCTTTTTTATATATTTGTCTGTTGTTGGTTTTGTCCGCAGCGTTGTCACTATAACAGGCACTGACGCCGCGTGGGAGTGTGTGTGTGTGTGTGTGTGTGTGTGTGTGTGTGTGTGTGTCCGCCGTGGTGACCCAGCATGACGCCGTAGTAAGCATCGCACACGGCTGCCAGCAGAAGGAGAGAGAAGAAGAAGTGTGGGAAAGAGAAAGAAAAGGACAAACAAAGGGAAGGGGGGGAGGGCGAGGGAAGAAATTAATTGTGACGGAGCAATTAAAAAAGGGAAATGTGACAACACGGAAAGAACAGGAAGTAGTCGAAGAGAGGAACGAAAGAAAGAAAATACTTTCTGATGTAAACGCAAAGAAGTTAGGGGGACTTCCAACAATTACAACCAAGGTTTTAACTTCATAATCACCTTAATGCGCACCTTAGATGTGAAAACACACCATAGACTGTACATAAAGACGACATGACGGCTCAAAACACCTTGGTGGTTCATTAGCTAGTTTGGACGTGTGCTCTATTTTATTAAGATTAAGAATTACTTTATTAATCCCCAAAGGGAAATTAAGTAATTTCATGTTATTTATATAATTTAGGTAATTTTATAGACATTGCTGGTTAAAAATGGAGGGAGCCAATGAGCAGTCAAGGTGTTGCCTTGTTAGGGAAGTGGGTGGGGGGGTTAGGTAGTACAGGGATATATATATATTATATATGAATCCTACAGTGTTGGACGGTAGGAGAGAGAAGGTGGGGTGGTGACACAGAAATGAGGCTTCATCCATCTTTTGAGGGCGTTCTTGTTATTGTTTTTCTCCTTCGTTAACTTTTCCCCTTCTCAGGTTCCCCTCCCCCCTCAACTACATTTCCCAACATATAATTGGCCTCAGTGTGTGTGTGTGTGTGTGTGTGCGCGCCTGGAGCCACTGGATAGAGTGTGTGGTTACCCACTGGTGTGACCAGGGACACAGGGGCACCTCTCTCTCTCTTTCTCTAACATATTCTCTGTGTTCAAGTACTTTTGTTTTGAAGAAATCTCTGATTGTTTTTTGGCTTTTAATTCTTAGGATACTTTATTTCAACCGTTCAAAAAGCAGCCATGTTTTATACCCTGGTCACACAGTAAATACTGTATGTTTATTTATTTCTACCTAATATACTTAAAGCGCTTGCACATTAAGCAACCCCCTGCCAGTAGAGGGCACTGCAGACTGCTCAGCATTACACTCCGCTCATAACATTGCTGAGATAAAGAGGATGTTTGAATTTTGGTGTGAATGAGACTTAGTATCAATAAAGAGTTTTTGTTGTGCTTTGTCTTTGACTGTGTGAGGATTCAAACCAGCAACCTTCCAAGACTCAAGCGTCCCATTCTGAACTTCCAGACCCACAAACCCGCTCATTCATCAGGGCTGCGACCAGGAGAACCGCCGGGCTAACCTGCTGGAATCCAGATCTCTCCCAGCAGACCTCAAACTCTCAGCGGCTCCGAAGAGCTGAGGATCTTACCGCTGCTGCTGCAGCAGCCAGGACCCAGATCTGCAGGTCCAGCTAGAGAGGATAGAGAGACGGGATATGGCAGAGAGGCAGTTCTGTCACACCTGCACATTCTTTTACAACTTCATATGGCTGATACCACTTCCTGTTTTCCATTGTTACAATACATTTCACTAAAGGTTTAACACACACACACACAGCAGAAGGAAGCAGCAGTGGCGTCAGGCTGAGTGGTCAACAACAAGGCAGAGAAGAGAAGTTTGAGGTCAGGGTATCATTCACAGACATGTGAATTAAACCACAAACAAAGTTCAAACTATTACAAAAACTAACCAGTGTCAGGTTTTGGGTCTTTGTCAGCACTTGTGCAGCAGAGGACTGGACTTTCTCGGATCAAAGAAAAAAATTCTTTTTTCAGTTTGTAGTTCTGTATCTTTTCCCAACCAGAACCAAGTGTCGAACATTACTGCTGGAAAAAAGAAGCGAATGAAAGTATTTGTTATCTGGCTGAATGTTTTCCTTCTGTTGTGTATGTTTGCCCTTAGTTAGTTTTGGGTCTGACTCGAGCGGTTCTTGAAACCCAGAAACCTGGAAGCCTCTGGAAGCCGCTGTGTTGTTGTGTCTCTTGGGACCAGCCGTGGTTCTGAATGTGTGGTCTGCCGCTTCGTTTGGCTTCAGATGAACAGCAATAAAAACTTGGATCTTTCTAGAAGCTGTTACAGCGCAGACCAAACCAGAACCAGCAACCAGCAGCACTCTGATATTCAGAAGCTGCTTCAGAAGCTGTAAACCTCCATGATCCACATCAGACTTTGTGCATTTGCTTTGAAAATATATTGTGTAGGTATCACCTATACTCTGTGGTTATGAAACCATTGAAGTGGTCAGTTGGTTCAGGTTTGGTCCAATGTTTTGTCTTTGACTAAAAAACGTGGAGACGTGGAGGTTTTTTAGGGGGAGCTCGAGGCAGGATGGTTCTGGGGTCCAACCTGCTGCATGGCCTGGCTGAGAATTTGCACAGTCTCTCTTTGCCTGCGTGGGTTTTCTCTGGGTCATCCGGCTCCCAAAGACATGTGAGGTTGATTGGGAGCTCTAAAATAGCAATGACAGGTGTGAGTGACAAGCAGCCATGAGTTCAGGTCTGGAGTGTGAAATATTTTCAGTCTCACCTTCAGCACTTTTCGCTCCTCCAGACCACTTAAACACTGCTTGGGTTTGGATGAAGAGGAATAAAAATGCAGAATACACGTATTTAAACTTAATTCAACTGGTACTTTGCTCTGGTTTAGAATCCTGTGTTAGAAGCCTCAAAAGCTTCGGGATCCATCCAGGTTTTTATTGCTACTTTGCTGCAGCCAGACCAGAGAGAGAGAGGGCGACCTGGAGCCTGGGCAGAGGTTCACTTTAAAACTGTGTGAGACTCATTTGTTTAGAAGAAAACAACACTAAAGAGCCCTTTCACATGTGGGGAAACCCCTCCAACATCTGGATCTGGTCTTCAGTCAGCCATGTACCCAGCCTGGCAGCGTTTCTGAGGCACCTCCAGCGACATCGTCCACAGCCTGTGGCCGTCCACAGCCTAACCAGCCTCTGTGCTGCTTTTGTGATGTTTAGTAATGTCTGTGCATAAGAGCTGAAGCTGTGGTATGATGGCGAGTCTATCATCTGATCAAAAGGTCCACAGACTCTGGAAGTCAGAAGGACTAGAATGATGACATCATATTAAAGAGGAAACAAGTTGGCGTCATTCAAAATATGAATTAATCATCTGCAAAAATGGGAGACGGGTCCTTTGTAGCTCCCTCTACAGTGGACTCTTCCTCTTGTTAGCTAATCAGCTAATTAGCAACAGGTGCACCAGAAAGGCAAGACGTAAACTGCATCATGTTAGTGGTCAAGATGGCTGACAGGTAACTACAGATACCTGTTGAACTGCTTCTTTACCAACACACTGCTGCTGAACGCTAACAGGTAAATGAGTTCAGCAGTGGGAGTCAAACACCGTCACTTCCACCCCTTGCCTGTGTACACAGTGGCTGCTACAAATGCTAGCATTACAGCTACTGGAAGCTAATGCCAGCTACTGTCAGGCTGCCACACCAACCAACCCACTGACATTATCGTCTCCACTAGGACAAGTTGGCCTATACATGGTATGTGTACATAAAATGACTTGTCATCTCAAGCCTGTTTCACTGACGGAGTTAAACTTATTTTTTTTTTTAGATGGATAGTTTATTTGCTACAGGCAGTGTTTCATTTCTTCTCTCTATATGTCTATATTTTTCCCACAGAAGTGCATAAAGTCACTGTTTTTCTCTCACACAGTAACTTGCAGGTCTGTGTTGACAGTGAGGAGCTTGTGTGGTCTTATCTCCACCACCTGAAGGTGTATTTACAGTGTGAAACCAGCAGATGGCAGCAAAGGAGTGCATAACTGCCAAAGTTGGCAGCATGACCACAGAAGTAGAGATGATAGAAAAGACAGACACAGAGTCTGACCCTGGATGTGTCCTCAGACAGCGTCTGCTTCATGCAGCATCTGATGGGGCTGCTGATGGCAGAACTGCAAGTTCAGGTGAAATTTAAATGAACAGTTTCAAAGAGCAAACATCATGCCCCCCAAACTAAATAAACCCAAAGAGTGATTTGATCAGCCACACAGCAGCTTAAATGGTGACCTTGACCTTGAGAAACACAAACTGGAACATGTGAGTGAGGCCTCACATCTGGCAGAGCCAGCTGTTCAGTGTCTGATCATCTGGTGCAGCTCTGATCAGTGTGTGTCTGTTCTATGTGTTCAGATTCTATGTCACAGACATTACCTCACTGATCGGTGTGATGTCATACCACCGCTCTCCCTCCCTGACGCCTTCTGTCTGTCTCTGCTCACCTCTGCACATCCTTCCTCCTTCCTCCTCCTCCTCCTCTTCCTCCTCCTCCTCCTCCTCCTCCTCCTCTTCCTCCTCCTCCTCTTCAGTCTGTCGGTGTCTGTATGAAGAAGAAACATGTGTCACCATTTTCATATCACAGTGACTGAAAAAATATATATTTTTGACTATAATTGACATAATTTCTGTGATTTTGTTTTAAGCACAGGCAAATTAAATGATAATTAAAATAAGTCATATGCACAGCAGTCTATATTCATAAGAGCCATATAAGCAATCACATAGAGACAGTGGAATTAAACAGATAAAGTAAATGAAAAGCCTTCACATGTCGGGTTAATGAGGGTTGGGAGTGTCAGTGCAGCAAGCTTACAATCTGTTGTGTGAACTCTCACACATGTGATGAACAGAATTAAAAACACAGTGTTACACAGACAGGTGTTCATCAGGTGATCATCAGGTGATCATCAGGTAGCGACAGCTCCACTCTACATGAAAAGGTGCTGAACTGAAAAGGAACTTCTCACCCATCACTTTTCCTCTGAAAAAAAGTTTAGAGTCCCCCGACTGCAGACACTTGAAGTCGGCAGGAAATGCTCCTCTTTATTGATTGCGGGCTCTGGCTTATGCTCTCCCTGAATCACCCATTTCATTATGCTTTGCTTTGGCTTTATTGGTTTGAAGGCACGGCGCTCCGAGGGGAGACGTGTTTAGCTTATTGCTTTGGCGGGATGAGGCGGCGCTGGATTATTGCTGGAGTCTGGAGGTCCAAGCAGCAGCAGGGGTGCGGCGCACAGACATCACAGTACGGAGCTTAAAGCAGCAAACACTGGCTGAACAGGAGAATCTGAACAATCTCTGCTCCTTTACTCTGACAGGCTGCGGTCAGTAAAAGACTGAAAGGGGTCAGAGGGTCCTCATAGGTACAGCTAGAACTTTAGGTGCAGTCATCCTGTCCCATGGAGGTCCTCGAGGACACTATCATCACGAGGGAAAGGACGTTCTTATTCTTCCAACATGATGGAGACACCAAAAAGAAGGAAGATGGCTGTTGTCCTGGAAGGCCAGTCCTAGAGATCCTAGCACAGTGGAACACTGGCACAGAGCTGGGGGTCTCCCACAACACACTCCAAACAGCCAAGCAGCTTTCTGTGTGCTCAGAAAGTCTGCTGTTCCAGAGGGGGATCCTGAACGAGCAGTTTGTAACCATGGGTGAGACTTGAGTCCACCACGTCTAAACAGAGACCAGGGAACAATCCAAACAGCGAGAACAGCCCCCGAACCAGTGAGAGCTGCATGAAGGTGATGGTCTCTGTTCTCCGAGTGCTGCAGGTGGGCTGCCTGGAAAAGGGTCCCACAGGGGCCAACTGTGCTGATGTCTGGGACAGGGTCTGAGACAGGGTCCTGCTTCGCCTGCTCTTTGCTCCCAAACTTACAGCATTAAAAACCAGTTAAATATGATGTCTTGAATCTATAATATATACAGAATTGTGTGTTTCAAAGCAGAGTGACTGAGGATCGTGTCTGTATGACGTGCTGTTCCTTCAGTTTGGTGAGTGATGGTAGCGTCAGCATTAGTGGATGTTGTTGTGTTACCTGTTTCCCCTCTTCTTCTTCTTCTTCTCACTCACCCACATTTCACCTTCCTCACCTTCATTTCCTCTCGCTTCTCTCCGTCTGCAGCCCCTCCATCTGTGATCACACATAACCCTCAAGTAATTAAGCTAAGAACACAGATGGGGAAGCGGGTCATAAATAAACAACTGTAAGTGATATTAAACTATCAGGGAGAGGAAACACGTCGTCAGGAGTTTTTTTTTAAAATGAGCACTGGCTGAGCAGCACTTCTGACTTCCCACAAATTACTGTCTGAGGCAGATGACAGGAGTTTAGCTGTGGAGACGTTTATCTGATACTGAGGTTTCACACACACACACACACATTATCCTTAAGAACTTACTGCCCAATGGCTCCCTTGAGATGGCCTTTAATGCAGCTGCTGCCTGTTTGTTGCTCTTCTGCCTTCAGTCTTGTTTTCAGTAAGCGAACAGCAAATGCCAAAAAAATGGAGTCATTGTTCCAATATTTATGAGCCTGAGTATGTGTTGGAGCTTCTTTTGTGCCGATAGATGCACAAAGTTTTCATCTAAACCCTCGTTATCTGCTCCAAAGATGCAACAATGAACGGAGGAACGTTTGGAAACGGGAACATATTTCCATTAATGAGGTGTCCGTTTACTTTTGGTCGCATGCATTTAAACCTGTGACACATAAACAACAATAACACCTGGCGTTCCCACTTCATTGTGCTGCACTGTTAATCACGCTATTAGCATCTGAAACCAACCGACTGATGAGAAATTCTCCAAAGAGGTAAAAATATCCACCCGCCAAAAATAGCTACGTACACGTGGCAGTAAGAACTGCCTTCCTCTCTGCAGTTCTCCATCATCTTCCTCTCTTTTCTCACAGCGAGCTCCATTAAAATCATAATGAAACTGTTGCCATTTTTGGAGACTGGGATCAGAAGAGTAATTCATCCTCATTGCAGAAGCTAAATAATTAAAAAGATGATGGAGTAAGGAGGAGAGAAGGAGGCTAAATCTTCCTCGGAGAAGATAGTTATTGTCAATTAATATTGAGGAACAGTGGGGGTGAGCTGTAATTCAGAAGAAAAGAACAACGTGGTGGATGAGCTGTAGCCGGCAGAGCCCCTTTGTTTACTCTGTGTCTGCCGCACAGGTGTGGAGTTAATTTTCTGGGTAAGTGTTGCTTAAATCCAGTACAGTGAGACAGATTTCCCCAGATAGGCCGACACTGAATAATGATGTGGAACTTCATTACCTTCTGTCCCGGCTTTAACAGCAGCATCATGAAACAAAGAGGAAAGACTTATAGACGACTTAAAGCTGGATGTGAAGCCGAGTGGCTCGTCCTCCTCCTGCTGCAGTGTTCAGGCATTAATCAGGTGGAGCGGCTTTGGTTTAAATCAGTCCAGCAGGATGGTAACCAGCTGAAGGTGACTGGTTCTGGATCAGTCTGATCATATTATCACTCAGCTTCTCATGCACATCTGGGTCCTGTGGTCTAACTGAACTGGCCTCTGTGGATTTCAGCTGGATTTGCAGTCACTGTCAGTAAAACACTAAAAAACTCGAAGGTGTTTTTAAGCTACTGTGCAAATATTAGTGATCGAGGCTCCGCTGGCTTCCCACTCGCCCTGTGTCAAACTCCTCCTCCCTCCACACTCACCTCTGGCTTCCTGGGAATGCCCCTGATTATCTCACTGAACTCCTCACCCCACACACTAATTCCATTAGCCGGTCAGGCCAGATGCACCAACTGTGGCCTCCCAGGACTCACCTCAAGGCCATCATGGACGACAGGGTCTTCGAAACCGCTGCTCCCCGTCTGTGGATCGCCCTGCCAGACCACCTCAGGGCACCACGAATGACCTGAAGACCTTCCTCTTCAGGAAAGCAGGCTACTTTATCGAGTTCCTTCTGTTTTTACGCATCGTTTATTGATTGCATTGTCTTTTTTTTACCTCGCCATTTATTTATCATACTGTCTTTTTATTGTTATTTATTATTTTGTGAGGGCTGGCTGCACAGAACACTTATCACTGCCTGTAGATGAACTTGTTTTCAAAAGAGGCCCGAGATTCTAGATCAGCTGGATCTTATCTGTCACTTTGTCAACAAAAACACATGATTTTATGACGATGACATGAAAAACTTCCACAGTCTGATCCTGGTGTAAAGGTTTTATTTCTGGTGCGGTGAGACTGGTCTGCAGAGTTTAATGTGGGATCAGAGCGGCGAGCCAGCGGTGGCTCTCCATCACAGCGTCCCCCCGCTGGAAACATCAATCAGCCTTCAGACGCTGACTGATGGATTTACTTAGAGCTTAGACTGTTTAGACAGACAACTCAGGCCCAGATTTATTGAGTGCTACGACAAAGGTTTGAGAGTATACACCTCCTCCTCTTCCTCCTCTGCTAAGAGCTCTTTCCCTCTTTCTTCTGCACGTAAGTCTCCACCTGTCCTCTAAGCAGGTGTGGGCGGGGCTAACAGGGTCTTGCTGATGTAATGGATCGGACCAAGTCTCAGAGGGGAGTCAGTGATAATGATAAAAAATAATCTGGAGCTATTGGAGAACTTGTATAGTGTGAATATAAAATGTGGGTTTACAATCAGGCTGGTGCTTAAAGTGATAGTGTTTAATCGCACTAGTAGCATCAAGTAGCATCAGCTAACAGTTGTAGGTGAAGTGAACCCCCCTCTGCAGCCTTCTGTCTATACTCTGAGAGGCTTTAAAGGCCTGTAGCAGGCAGTGGGCTGTAAACTTCCTGTAAGCTGCATGCAGAGGACAGAGCTGCACCTGTAAGTCACGTTCCTTTAACCGTTACTTTCTGGAAGCTTGGGTTAATGACAGTGAACCATACTCAGGCCTTAAAGTTTGAGATGATAATTGTTTGTTGATTTGTCACACAATGTGCTATAAACTCCAAAATCAATGTGTTCCTCTCACTAATGTCTCGTCCAGGGCTGTTGTGTGTTTACTCCCACACACATGGCATGCAGACACACACACACACACACACACATTTTGGCAAAACAGGCGTGATATCAAATGCAGTTCTGGGAGGCGTTCAGGTGTGAATGTGTTCGAGAACATAAATCTGAAGAAAGGTGTTGCTGAGGGGGGAGAAAAAGAGTTCTTTGAGATTATGAGCAAGTCAATACTGAGTTTATGAGGTGCAGTACCTCAGGAGCAGCCTCAGGAGGCTGGGGTTTGTGAGGTAACTGGATGAAGTGGGCCGAGCGGTGTCCTGTGAGGAAGCACCGGCGGTTCTGGATGTGTTTGGTCTGTTAGCAGCTAACAGTGGCAGAGTGAGAGGAAGTAGTTGTTGGTATTTATGCTAATATTTTGTGCCTACAAACATGGCAGACAATGACTAGCTAAATGCTACATGTTAGCTTTCAGAGCAGCGTATGGTATTTCCTTCACAGTGATTGTTGCACATGTCTCTCTTTTGAAGAGTTTTTTGGTATTAAAAGTGTCATTTATGCTCATGTGTTTCCTCCGAGTGTGGCAGATAATCACCTCTCGACATGCTAACTGCTACTTGTTAGCTTCTAAAGATCCTCTCCAGCTTGTTTTTCAGTGAATTGTTGAAACTTGTTCTTATCTCTGAGGCATTAGCACAGAACTCGTCGTTGGTATTATCCTTTTATTCACAGGCCGTCGACATCCTGCAAGAATCTTTTCTTGTTTGCTCATTAATCAATAAGTTCTTCTTTATGCACATATGTTATGTCGGAAGTTGTTGTTCTCATGACCACAGGAGGGCGCTCTTTTAAATGTGACCAGTGCTGCTGTTTTCCTGGTGAGAACGGTGTTGGTTCCTCGGGTTTTTGCTAAGTCTGGTTTCATCAGAGCCGAACGACAGAGTGCTGATTCTGAAAATGATGCTGTGAGCTGGAAGGCGGGAATGAGCTGAAATGCGATGAAATATGAGGACAATACTTTGTTGGTTTATTGCAACTGACGGCCTTTGTTCTACTTCGTCATTCTTTGTAGTTCATTTATTGTCTGCACAATACAAACAAATGCCCCCTGCTGGTCTGGAGTGGTATCACTTGCAAGGCAAAGAATCTGGAAGCTTATTACTTGTGCTGTGATCTGTGATGATGTCATGTCCTTATTGTCGGGTCTGAGGTGTGTGTCTGTGAGAGTGTGTGCGCTCTAAGGTCCAGCGGTTTGGTCAGTCTGTGCGTGCAGTTTGAGTTAATGAGTGAACGAGTGAGAATAATTAAACTGTAAAGAGTGTGCCAGCTGCATTGTCTCCTCGTCCTAATCCTCTCCCAGCTGTGGAAGTGCACACGCTCACTCTGCACTGAGCCAGTGCTGCGAAATGTAAAAGAAAACAGGCCGAGTGTGAAGGCGGCGCTTCGGTTTGGTGTGCGGAGGCCTGCAGCCTCTTTGTGGCTCAGCTCCTCAGTCCTCTCAGCCCTCCGGCGAGTTTGAGGAAGAAGAAAATCCTAATGAAGGGTTGAGTAATTACTCCTCTTAATATAAATGTTATAATGGGATTAAAATGATCCCACTTTCTCCCCCCTTTATTCCTCCCCCCTCTGGACTAACCCTCCTCTGGAAGTCTCTCTCTCTCTCTCTCTCTCTTTGCTTGTCTCTCTACCTCGCTTTATCTCTTGTGTTCGTTGCTTATTTCAGGCTGTCTTTGTGAATCAGTCGCTGAGACACTGAGACACTGAGGGCCAGTATCCCAAACAATGTGTGTGTGTGTGTGCGCTAGTACCAGTGTATAGTTTGTACAGTAGGTGATTGCATTTGAATGTGTGTGTGTGTGTGTGTGTGTGCGTGCGTGCGTGCGTGCGTGCGTGTGCGTGCGTGTGTGTGTTCAGAGCAGCATGTGACTAAACAACAGAAAGTGAACATGGCAGCTGCCATGCTGCACAAACTCCCGTTCCTTAGACGAACAGCACACACACACACAGAAGCTTGTACTTGCTATTTTTGTGAGGCCCTTTATTGTCATGATAGTGTCTTGATCCTCATGCAATAAGCTGGTTGATAGAACCATCGCCTTCGTGTTGTGGTTCCAGTCTCGCAGACCGTCTTCACACTCTCTTGTTTGCTGTGTCTTCCTGTGTTGTTTCATCCACCTACGGCCCTCTGCTGTGAGAAATCATATTTAGAACGGTGGTAAATATTAAACACTTTCTGCTGCAGGACGGTCCAGCCAATGACATAACAGACCGTTTAAATGACTAAAAAAAAGGGAAGAGTGTGTGTGTTTAAGTGTGGATGGTTGAAGTCCATATTGTGTTAATGCACATGTGTCATCGTTACATATATTTATAATGCTGTGTATGCAGGCATGTGCCTGTAGTGCAGTCTGTGTGTTGATGTGATGGGCATCATGTCCACAGTCAGATTTTTGACGTTAAATATCAAGAACCTCGACACTTTATGTAAAGTAAAGAGATTCAAACTAAACGTTGAAAATATGAATAGAAATGAAAGTAACTTCTGAAAAGATGTTTTGAGTCCAGGTCTGTCCAGTCACATGTGTTTGGGTAGAGTAGAAGTTACAAATACAATTTTGAGGAAAGAAGAAAACTTTTTTTGTAAGAGGAAGAATTCAGATTTTTTTTAAAGTTAAACTTATGTTGATCTATGATGTTCGATTTAATTAATTTTAAGCAAGAAATATCACAAAAAAAACTCAGTTTTATGTTTTAATTATAAAAATCTTTGCTTTAAATTTGCAGGTTGAGAGAGAAATCACTTCAGTCCTTTTGATTTGTCTAAAAAGACAAACATAAAGGCTTTTATTTTAATTTGTAGGAGACAAAATCTAGATTCTGGCCTTTTATTTTTGAGTAGGTGAAGTCTGTTTACTCATTTTTTGAATAAAATGATAAAGAGGTGCTCTGTGGTCATAATCATGGTCCAAGCAGGTAGGATCCTGTTTAATGCCTACAGAATGTCTTTCAGAGCTCGCCTTGTGTTGTTAGACTAATCATATAAGAGTAAATATTAGTGTCCTCGTTTTAAGGCCACTCAGCCTGCGTGTTCCCTGATGAGGAGGCAGAAAAGTCCAGCAGATGGATTTATGAGGGTGAATGGGCCAGCAAAGAGCTAAGCTAGCTGATGGGGCAGAGCTAATGGACAGCTCTCCACTCAGCAGTTTAGGCCCCATTCAGAGGCTGCTGCCAGCTGGAAACCATGCGCCTCCCGGAGCAGAGCCTGCTGCTGCTGCTGCTGCTGCTGCTGGAAAAAGCCAAAGACTGCTTCCTCACTGCATCATTACGGATTAAATCACATTTATCGTGATGTGCAGAAGTTTACCATCGATGATAATCAGCAGAATGTGAATCTCTGCCCTCAGACCATGGCCTGTTTTCTCTCTGCTCTCATGATTTGATCAGATGTGACTGGTTTGAAAAGGGATCCCACAGCCCCCGCAGGCGTTTAAACACACCGCGCTGATGATGGGATTTCAGACATGCGTGGTTATAAATACAAAATGAAGTGAGTTTTGTGAGCGCGCTGACATTTCTGGAGGATTTCTCAGATCAGTGAATGCTCAGCAGGCTTCGTGTAATTCTCCGTGTAATAAATCACTTTGAAGAGCGGACTTTTATGGACTTTTCCTTTTAATGACTCTGAGGGAGTTTCTGTTTTGTATTAATCCTCCGACTGATGTTGAGTGAGTGCTGCAGGCTCCTCAGCATGATTATCTGACCGCTGGAACTCAACTTGTAGCTGAATTAACATGTTTTTTTTCCTCTTTCTGTTCCTTTTTATATTTTACATCACATTTCTTTACAGTATTTCATTTCTAGCTGCCAGTCTTTGTGTTCAGAACTTTTCATCTTTTTTTTAGCCTTCTGGGCTTTTAAACAGTTTCTCATTCACACGTTCTTTCACAGCTTTTCATAACTCGGTGCTTCTGTGCACACAACTCAAATGTTTGCCTGCATTCTGCACTCATTTTTAAGCTTTCTGCTGAGTTTTCCTGGAGGAGTTCTGTCTGTTATCAGAGCAGAATCTCTCTTTTTGAGGATTATTTGGTCTGTTTCTCTGCATCTTTTAGGAAAGCCTTGGGCAAAAATGAAGTCTTGACCTAATGCATATGCTTTTCCAATTAAAGTGATACTTTGGCTGTTTGTAGAAACAATGAATTTGGTACTGCATTTGGACCAGAGAGAAGAGCTTATTATAATTACAGCCTATTCTCAGCAGGAAAACCAAACATGCAGTCAATATTCCCTCGCAGACTGAGCATGTGAAGGTATTTCTCGGGCCACATCTTTACATTTTTGTGTTTTGAGATGATTGTCACCTCTCCATGATCAGATGATGTCAGGCAATATGTCTATATGTTCCATTAGCATCAACATAGTAGTGATGTGTCGGTCGCGAACGTTTCGTTCAACATGAACTAATCTTATATATGACTCCGGAGTAATGAGTCACCCCAGTGAATGATTCGTTCTCTGACCACACAGCAGGCAGCCATGAGCTCAGTGGGCAGGACAGGAAACAGAAATGATTAGTTCAGGACTTGTTCATCCTCGGGTCCTCGTTCTTCTGTCACGTGACGGGCTGCTCGGGATGCACAGATTCGTTCATTGTTCGCAGCTCAGGCTGTGGCGAGCAGTGCGTCGTTTCATTTGTCATGTGACAGCTACCTACTCACTGTTAAACAACAATGGCAGAGAGGATGCAGGACAGAAGTCGTTAGAGTTTGAGAACCGCAGCCTTTTTTACAATGCCGACAAGAGGGACACAGCGCCACCTGCTGGAAAAACTGAATGAAATGACTCAAAAATATTAGTTAAAATTATTGTTCGAGAGTAAAAGAACTGAGTCAATAAAAAAAGTCGAACTTACCAACACTACAACATAGCCATGTGTTGTATGAGGAGGATGGATTATTGACCAAATATGGTGTTTTTAATGAAGAAGTGTCGGTTACAAACTGGTTAAACACTGATAACAGAGCTGGATGACAAACCGAGATACAGATGGATCGATGAAAGATGATTGATTAGTGAGAAACGACATCTTTCTTGCTTGTATGGTTAAATCCACCTTCACGGAGCTCTCTTTATGGAATCAAATGTCAGCCTGTACCATCATGTCGTAGCTTCTTGCCACACCTTCATTATCTGCCTCCTCTCTGTCATTCTTCACTGACAGCTACAAGCAAGTGTAAAAAAATCATTATTTAAAAAAAAAAGACGGTGGACTGGCACAGATGTTCCTGTAGTCCCTGTGAAGCTCGGAGTCTGTGTGTATTCACCAAAGTGTATCACAGCAGCAGCACCACTGATCTGAGACCTCTAATTAGCTCCCTGTGCTCTCAAACTCCTAATGACCCTCATTCGTCAGGAAATGTTCGGCCTGTGAGTGATACCTAGACGGAGTCTGAGCTCAGGTGGAGCAGAAGAAGAGAAAGGGAGGACTTCCAGGGGAGCAGTTTGATAGACGCATCTTTTTTATTCACACTCGTTAACCTGATGGGGGCATTATGGGTAAAGGGCTGGGGTGATGTCAGATAGGCCTGACTGGAGGAGATCTGGATGATGATGCATTTTTGAGTGTTACTGAAAACATTACAGTCAGTACTCAGGGACAGGGGGAGCTGTAAATAAAGACCTATTCAAGGCTTAATTGCACAATAGGGGTGAAGGTGGTGGTGGTGTCCTGGCCAGGACCCATCTTGGCTTGGTAGGGAGGTCCAGTGGGTGGGAGCAGCTACAGAGAATGCTCTGTCTCCCAGGGTTCGGTGCCCGTTCCTTAGCAGAGAGAGAGCAGGTTAGCATCAGAAGAGCGGAGGCGGTGGGAGGGAGTGTGGTGGTGAAGCAGGTTGGTGGGGTAGGTGGGGGCCTGTAAATTAGGAGAATAACTTTGAACTGTATATGTTGAGAGGGAGCCAGTGACAGGGAGCCAGTGGAGGTTTGGAAGGACAGGGTTGATGTGGTCACAGGTGAGGAGGTGGGCAGCAGAAGAAGAAGTTTATTGAGAACTTTGGATGAGGAACCACAGAGGGTGCTGTGTCAGCAGTCAATTAAAGAAGCGATGAAAGTGTGGATGAGGGTTTAGGAAGCCATGCAATGAGGCGGTGGGTCGATGAAGAGCTGCTGGCTGTGGTTACCCGGCTTTTGACACAGTCATCCACTGAAACCATCACACGTGGAAACCATGAGCATGCTCCTAGTGTCAGTCCTGCCTCACTGAATGACAAGGCAAGTTCAAAGACACACAGACATCCCATCACCTTTCTGGAGGGGTGTCATAAGGCTCAACAGTGATCATGGAGCTAACTGCTGGTCTCCCCTCAGCCAGACAAACGGTACATCACGACATCTAATTTGACTCCAACACTATGAGAAATATTGGTTATTGGTTGTTCAATGGCCATCAATCTTCTTGCTGTTGTCTCTGTGCCTGGTCCTGGTCCACTTAATAGCCCTTGTAATAGACCTCCCAGTGGTTTTCACTCAACCAAATAGGCCACATGTTACCCTACTGTTCAACAAGATCCATTGGCTAAGGACAGTTCTTATGTTACCTCACCACAGCTATGCTCCTCCAATGATCTCTCTCATCTGACACTGCTGCCCCCTGTTTGCACAGTAATCCAGACTAGTTTGAGTTGAGATTTCATTGGAGTTAAACACTCTAGTGCCACCCCAACACATCCAAGAATACACCCATTCCTAACAGCCATACTCTTCTGATCCATAGACCTATGGCCATGTTCGCTTCTCGCTGTTACTGAAATGTCACCACTGACACCAGGTGGCCGTGAGGTACAGAGAGATTTCTGTGGTCTTGATGAGCTTAATAAGCACTTTATATGTCAAAGTTTCATGCTGTACCTTTGAGGTTTTACTGAGGTTAACCCTCTTTGCACTATTCGTCGTTGCAGAGCTAATATTGTTCTCCTTTCATGACCTTCAGACTCTGTTTCAGGCTTATTTGGAGTTTGTGTAAAACTTAAAAGAAATATAAAAGTTGTGTAGCCAGAGTTTTCTTATCACTGCGAGTGTGTGTGCATGTGTGTGTTTTCTTAAGTGTGTCAGAGGCGTGATGATGTGGGATTTCTAATTAGCTCCCCTTAGTCTCAGACTCATAATGGGCGTCATTTATCAAAAAATATTGAGACAAAACTATGTGTCTGTAATGTGTGCCGTGAAACAAAAACACACGACACACTCACTGTTATATTATATATTATACAGCACGGAGCGTTCAGACACCTTGTGGGAATGTGGATTTTCATTTAGGAGCTAGACTGTTTAAATGTCTGAAATATGGGCAGAGTTTAAGCTGCTACTTCTGAGGCCTCAAATTTAAAGACGAGTCGTTTCATAAATAAAATCTGCACGTCAGCTGCGGAACGTGACTGCTCTGGCTGCTGCCGAGGCTATAGATTAACAAAGCGGCCTTTCTATCTTGATCCACAGACATTCCGGATTGACCTCGGCTCCGATAAACCCTGACTCTTTGCCTGGATGTGGAAACATTGTGGCTGATTAGTTTATTGAGGGCACTGAAGCACAGAGCAGTAATTCACCAAAGAGTTATATTGCCTATTCTGCTCAGAGTTTTATGGGACCTTTTCAATTAGCATGGTCACCGCTGTAAACAGACCAGTTGCTCGGTGTCTTGTCAGCTTTATGCTCGCTGCATGGTTACAGTCAGACAAATGTACATATAGAAAGACGAGGCGGCTGGTCAGAGAGCTGCAGGATGTGGCGCTCATCTCTCCTCCCAAAACCCAAAAGTGTGTGTTTTGATATTGTTTAAAAACTTTTATGTACAGTTGTGTAACGATTATTGCTATAAATGCTTCCTTAATTGATCTTTTAACACAACAATGGTGCTGAAATAAGACTGTAAACATGCTAGCAGTGCTAATATGGTTTCTATTTCTGTGCTCATTTAAATCTTCTTTAATTGCCTTGAAATTAATTTCCTTCATGGAACATTTAAACTTGTGAGTTCTACATGAAAAATTCAGAAAACCTGCAGTTATAGTGACACCTGTGGACGTTTAGGGAACTGCAGTCAGTGCAAACCTGTTGGTGTTATAGCTCTGTATGTGTGTGAGCAAGCTTCCCTTCCATCAGTTCTACATTGCTGTAGCATCATCCATGCTAACTTGCTTAGCGCATGTTGCTAATGATAACGTCAGTAAGAAAGCTAGCTAAGCTGAGCTAGTGAGCTCTGACTGTGATGTGAGCCGATAAAGTCCTGAAGTTTGATTATAGGATCACATCGACTCACATGAGATCCTTTGTATCACATATGTGACACAACATGCAGGACTTTCAACCTTGAACCCGCATGTGAGTTTCAGTCTCAGTTACCATGGTTACAGCTTCAGCCATCCAGAAAAGCTACCTGAAAGGGAGCAAGTGCTGCTACAGGAATTCTACTGAAGTCTGTTGGTTGACTACAGGAGTGAGCATCACACCGTTCTGTGATGGGAGTGAGAACGCCAGGACAATATTTCACCACTTTAGCTACTAATGTTAGCTAGTGTTGCACACTGAAGCTACACACTTCATAACGAAGATGCCGACGTCATTTACTCTGGATTTTTGTTAAGTTAAGCAACACATTGCTTCAGATTTTGGCAATAAAATGTAATTGATACACGCACATCAATTCCAAGTCTTACATATAGATCCTTTAAACGTGCTGTTTTAGAAGGAGTTCATGTCAGGTCGTCACAAAACAATACTAAAAACAGATGTGATGATGTGCTCCTCTGTGTGCATGCTCATCACTTTATCAGCATACAGAGAATGAGGATGTTTTGAGAGAGGACACTGAGCCTGTGAAGACCCACAAGAAAAAAAAACAGGGGTATCACCCTTTAACCTTAGAACCAGCAGCCTGTGGTTTCTCCGGGAATTTATGCATCAGTCTGAATATGAAGCAGGACAAAAACCACCACTGCCAGCTACTTCTACACAGACTGCTGAATGCATTGATTCCGAGGCTCTTAAAGGGTCATGATTTTCGAGTAAATGCACAGCACATTTAACATTTACTGGCCGCAGGCTGCCTCATTGTGCAGCGTTCAGAGTGAAATGATGAGTCCCTGTTCTTCCTCTGTCGGGCTGCGCTGATATGCTGCACATAAAACCACCAACAGCACGCGTGCTGCTGCAGAGGCGGGTTAATGAATGGATTTAATGATGGGATCAGAAACAGCCCTGCAGGTCACACGTGTTAGCAGGTCTGTCTGCGTGCGCGCTGGATGTCCTGCAAACATCACGCTGGTGTCACGGTGTTAAAAGCGCTCTTAGTAATGATGCCTCACAATTAATTGGCTGATGATGAGGCTAGTTATGATGTAATCTCTCTCACTCTCTCTCTCTCCTGCACACGGCCAGCCCCCTCCCTCCTCTCCCTCTCTCTCTCCCGTTCCCCCACCTCTTTCTCTGTCTTTCTCTCCTATCCTAACCAACATGGCCGCTAAGTCGGATGGAGCAGCGGTGTCTGTGGAAGATGACAACACGCCCAGGAGCCTCTCGGAGCCGGGGAACCCCACAGCCCGGCCCCGCTGCACCGCCGCCGGCGGGAAGCCCTACACTCTGCTGGACTGCTGCTGGGTGCTCTGCGCCCTGCTCGTCTTCTTCTCCGACGGCGCGACAGACCTGTGGCTGGCCGCCGACTACTACCTGAGAGGCGACCACTGGTGGTTCGGCTTGACGCTCGTCTTTGTCGTGGTGCCCTCCGCTGTCGTGCAGGTGTTGAGTTTCAGGTGGTTCGTGTATGACTACTCGGATCTGAGCAGCGGGGATGGAGCAGCGAGCGGCAGCGGCAGCAGCGCGGCGGCGGCGGCGGCAGGCGCGGCAGGCGCGGCAGGCGGTTCAGCCACGCTGGCCGACAGCACTTTAAGCACCAAGGACAGCGACCAGCGCGGTGGGAGCGCGGCGGCATTGAACGCGAATGTTACCCCGGTGTACACGTCCTCTGCCCCGCCTGCGACGGCTGCAAGGACCGTGCCCCCCCAGAGGTGCTGCACCGTCTGCATGTGGGTCTTTCAAACCGTACTCCACGTCCTACAGCTGGGGCAAGTCTGGAGGTAAGACCGCTTGGGTGCAAAAAGGGGTGTGCTTGCGTGCATGTGCGCGTGTGTGCTGGTTAATAGGCTATTCACAACGCTATCCTGCTCGAGAGGTGTGTGTGTGTGTGTGTGTGTGTGTGTGTGTGTGTGTGTGTGTGTGTGTGCGCGCGCGCCTCTGTGCACGTGTGTGTGTGTGTGTGTGTGTGTGTGTGAAAGAGAGAGAGAGAGCGAGGCTCCGTCCCCTCAGAGCTGATCTGTAGTATTCCCTCTTACACCGAACTTGTAAAAATATGACTAAGTCCCTCCTGAGCTGAACCTTTTTGTCCACCTGCCACTCGGTGACAGGGTCTGGACGCCTGCATGCAGTCGCCTGAGCGCTACGTGTAGTTTCTCTCCGTCTGTCATGGTCCTGATATGCTGACAGGAGTATTATAGAGGCTGTGTGGTTAGACCCCGCTGCTCCTCTCTCCTTTGGCTGCTTGTCATGTTGGTGCTGTTGAAACTGAATCTTTCCCCCCCTCTACAAACACACACACAAATAGTGTAGTTTTTGGAGAGAGTGGAATTGTAAAATAAGAGGATGCATGGGGAAAAAATCTTCAAACTGATGTGCACTTTTCACTTGGGGGGGTTCTGGGTTACAGTGGTCAAAAGTGGAGGTTCAGTCAATGCTGCAGCCCAAGCAGCTGAAAAGAAGCTCCAGCTGGCTCTGATGGAAAGGTGTTAGCACACCCAAAGCAGTCATGGTGCCCATGCTGACCCCTGTCCATTGCTAAAAGCTCCAACAATGGAGCAAAGAAAGAAGGCGCCCGGTCTGATGGTTTTCTGTGACATCACATGGATGTCCCGATCTCAGTGCAGATACCACGGACACCACAGAGTCTGTCCCTCTCGTGTTAATGCTTTGTGGGCTTGTCTTCTGCAGAACACCTTGAGTGTTTCTTTGTGCCTGTGTTACAGTGCTGTGTGAGCTCTCTCAGCCTCAATACTTCTCATATAGGTGTGTATTGTTACGATTTTTGTTCCGGGCTCAAAGAGGTAAAAGTCGCCTAAAGCACAGACTATAGAGAAATGTGTGAAAACCTGAACAGACGTTTGTGCAGCAGGATCGTATTGTCTCCTCTCTCCCACCTCATTAATCACACACACACCTCTCCGATTAGTCTTCAGACTCATTTGTTCAGGTTTAAAGTACCAAACTTTATTTAAAAGTGGCTACTACACTAACAGTATAATAGATTAATGAAGAAGTGCCTCTGCTATGACACCATATGCATAATATGGACAAAAGTATGTGGTCACCACGTATGTCTTCCTGGTCTCCCCTGTCCAAGCCATTAATCATCTGTAAAGTCTGATGAAGGGTGACGAGGTCAGGACAGAGACTGGGAGGATCATTTCTGGGAGCCCTCTGTGCCAACGAAGACGCAAAGTTTATCATCTAAATCCTCATTATCTGTTCTATATCTGCAACAATGGAGGTTGAGTAATCATGGATAGTCACTAAATAATGTGATCAGTCATCAGCTGCAGTAAGATTTACACTGTTACAACTAAAAACAGACTGCACAGGGTGTCCATTTACTTGTGGTCACATGGTGTAGTAGCATAGTAGTTTGTAAATGCAGGGTTTTCTGCAGTGTTTCAACATTGCATTATTTACTATGAAAATGTATATTTCAGTGCATTTTAATCTAAAACTACTCGTCTCAAATGCAGCAAGACCTTCCACCTGAACAGGCTCTTCTCTTAGCTCATCCCCGCTCTGTCTACAAGACCCACAGCACGTTTGATTTATTCATTATTGTATGTTTATTTGTGTAGGAGTTTAGCTTGAAGCCGTGCAGTATTTATCAGCATGAGCTGCTTCGCAAAGCATGTTCATAAAATAAAATCCAGTACAAACGACAACGATACGAACCTTCATAAATTCACGAGGAAACGCTTGACATGAAATACAATGAAGGCATTATTTCCTGAATGGTGCCCCCTACTGGCAGCAGGAAATAACCTGCTTATTTTTACAGAAACAAGCACAAAGTTCAAAGTTTGAAATCCAGAATGAATTCCTCATTTTGTGTTAAAAAGCTGGTCCCTTGGTGTTGATCCATCCATCTGCCCTGCTGACCTCCTCCCAATGTGGACTTCATTACCTCACTTAGATCCACTAATATGAATAAATAAATATATATATCTTTTCCGTCTGTAGAGGAGGGCAGACTTCTAACAGCTGTGTGTCTGATATGAAGCTGATGCTGGGCAAGCCAAGGCAAAACGGGGAAAATAAAAACATGCAGAGTGGACCAAAGACTGTGAGACCAGAGGCTGAAACATGTCAAAACACTCAAGACAAGTCTGAGATAATAAAAATATCCTGCAGTCAGAGCCAAGGCTGGAATAATGCAGAATGAATGAGTAAACATTTGGAAATTCTTGTGGGTAAACAGAAGGAGAACATAAACTCATAAATGCTCTCTCAAAAAAAACTCTTGTGCAGTATTTAACATTAACATATGGCCATTTACAACAGCTGTTCAGCTTTTTTTTTAATGCCTCACAAAGAGCTGCGGGTCCAGCAGTGCGAGACTTTTTTGCCATTTTTGTCTGCATGAAATTAAATTACAGGAGCTGTGCAGCCTCGCTATGGTTGCCCTGGTAACGTTGACTCTACTTTGACCTCTGCATCTCAGTGCAGGTAGAAGACACAAAGAATTAAACAAAGAACAGCTGCTTCCTGAAATATGGGAATTTTTGCCCTAATGGCAGACAGTAAGGCGCTGAGAGGGCGAAGAATCAAAATAACAGTTTCCCGCATGTTCATATATATATATATATATATATATATATATATATATATATGTATATAAAATATATATATTTAAAATATAGATATTTTCTTTATGTAATATATATATGTATAATAAGTTATATTAAATTATTTACATATAATTAATATATAATAGTATGTATATGTAATTAATATATATAAAATTCATATATATATATATATATATATATAATTCATATATATATATATATATATATATATATATATATATATATATATATATATATATATATATATATATATATATATATATATATATATATATATATATAGAACTCTGTGGTCAGTGAATGCTACTGAAACCTCTCACTTTGTAGCCAAAAGAAAAAAATATATAAATATATATATATAAAGAAATTTAAAATGACTGGTTGAGACTATATTATATATTTTTTTTTTCTTTTGGCTACAAAGTGAGAGGTTTCAGTAGCATTCACTGACCACAGAGTTCTCCTCCCTCTTACCTCCTCTCTACAAGCTAATGTCTGTATTTGTGTTTACACTTTAGTTGTAACCAGTGATGTCCTTTTTTAAAAAAAAAAAAAAAAAAAAGTGGCATGTGCTGTCTGGCAGAGGATACATGCCCTGTGGTTTAGACTACCAATGCATAATTAGTTCAACCAGAATCAGGTCAGTAGTGTGCAGACAGTCATTTAATGTCTGCAGTTAACATGAGGTGCAGATCCTGCAATCGATGCTGGTACACAGACTACATTTAGTCATAATTAGCATGGCCAAATAATGTTTTTTGTATTTCTAGAGGTCACAGTTTATGTGAAAGGGTTGAGGTGGATTCCCTTAAAAGATGTTTTAAAGATGTGATGCAACGTTTGTACAACCTGCAGGACTGAAAAATGAAGGCAATCCAAAAACTGCCTTTAATTTTTTTAAATTAAATTAAAAATGTGGAATATATCTGAACGTAACAGATCATATACTGCTGTCTTATAGACGCTACTTTCTTTGTCTGCTTATGGTGTGGACGCACTAAACACTTTTCTGAGTGAAGAATCTGAAATGAAGTGATGAGCCCTCAGCAAACATCCACTGAGCTCGTATTTTTTTCAGTGTTTGATATCAGCGGATTAAAGAAGGATAATTCCATGTAAATCGGTGTAAATACTGACAGAGCAGCCTGTGGTGATTACAGTCTGAACATCACTGATACTCCCTGCAGCAGTGTGACCCAAAGCATGATGTGGAGGTCAAGCTGTCACTCTGCCAAAGTGAAAAGTCCCTCTTAAGAGAAACAGGCCACCATTCACAGCCACATACACTGCACAAAGCCCATAATGCATTGCAGCATGAAGGCAGGTTGGAGGTTTTGAATCAAGGTCGACTTTACCTCTTCTGGAGTGGAGACTCTCGCCTCGGCTGTCTTATCGCTCTTTTCTATCTTCTTTTAAAACCTAGCAAGGTCAGCATCCTGGGAAATGTAGGAAGTCTCTTCCTTTAACTGGATTTTTTGTATTGTTTCAAGCATCATAAAGTGTTGAGCAGCATCTAGGAGGATTAACTGATGCTTACAAATTGTCGAAAAACCTCCATCGATGGGAATGACACAGAGTTTATTCCACCAGATTATCTCTAGTTCATTTACTGTAAATAAAATTGGATGCCAGCTCCCTAAAAGTAAGTCCAAAACATCTGGATCGCCCCCTGGTGGTTGGCTGCAGTATAGGTCTTAAACCCCAGAGCAAAAGTTTGGGCCAAACGGAGTCAATACAGCTTCACCTCGACCTGTGCTATGCAGACTCTGGCATTTTTGCCATGGCAGCACTGGTAGGCGAGACATTTTGTCCAGTGGGAGGTGGACCCACATCATCCATGTTTTTATACAGTTCATCTGTATCTATACCTTACTATGAGGATGCCTGGAAGCTTTTAATGAACCAGCTTTGTACCACTTTGTTTCTGGGTGAACAGCGCAGACTTTGGGCACACGCTGTATGATTTGAGAAGTAGGCCTGATGTGCAGGAGGAGCAACCAGCAGCAGCACACATCAGTATGTCAGTATTAGCAAGAAAATGATGACAGGAAATGGTAAAAGACACCCTGACCCAGTCCAGGGCTCCAAAGATACTTGGAATGAAAGGTCTGAGGAATTCAAGAGCAAAGCTTTTGGCTTTTAGTGTGTGAGGAGGTGGTCGTACAAAAAATGGCAACAATTGACTGAAAACGTAAACCCAGCTTATTGAGAAAAACTCATTTTCAATTCTAACCACAGCAGTAGATCGTCTGCAGTGCACATCCAAAGCTCACGACAGCATGCATAACACGTTCCCGCTATTCTGTCTGTTGACGTTTGTCAATAAAGTTTGACAGGCGGCAAAGTTTTTGTCTGCCAGCATTGCCAATAAGGCACCCAGGGAAGGCGGAGAATAGCAGCTGTCTCGTGCTGGCTTTCTCTTCGGTCATGATAGGATGAAAAGAAAAACATCACCAAAGCCGGGCTGTACATACCATATTTGTCCACTTCTCCTTGCCATGACAGTCCGAGACGCTTTGCCACTGGCTGAAGCAACTCGTCACTCAACAGAGCTTGAAACCAGAATCTTTTTTATATCGTGGTAGAAGTTTGTAGTGTCTGTAAGTGTCGAACTGCCATTCAGCATCAGCTGTTGAGTCCTTCCTCCATCTGCGTGCGTGCGTCCATCCATCCATCCATCTTCAAACTGCTATCCAGGGTTGTGGGGCAGCAGTCTAAGCAGATAAACCCAAACGTTCCTCTCCCTGGACACTTCTTCCAGCTCTTCAGGGGAATCCAGAAGTGTTCCCAGGCAAGCCAAGAAATGTAGTCTCTCCAGCATGTTCTGGGTCCTAACTGGGGTCTCCTCCCGGTGCAACATGTCCAGAACACCTTCCCAGGGTGGCATCCGAAATAGGCGCCCGAGCCACCACAGCTGGCTCCTTTCGACCACCACGGCTCTACTTCGAGTTCTTCACCCTGTCTCTAAGGAAGCGCCCAGCCACCCTTTGAAGGACACTAATTTCGGCTGCTTGTATTCTCGATCTCATTCTTTCGGTTACTATACAGAGCTCATGACCATAGGTGAGGGAAGGAACGTCGATTGAGAGGTAAATTTAAAGCTTCACCTTTTGGCTCAGCTCCTTCTTCACTACAGTGGACCGGTACATCGACCACATTACTGCAGAAGCTGCACCGATCTGCTCCATCCATCTCTCACTCGTGAACAAGATACCCCCAGATACAAAAACACTTTCACTTTGGGCAGGAGCTCTCCTCTAACCCATCCCTGCCCACTGCATGGCAAACAATGGCCAACACAGCAGCCTTAAAACATACAAAGTTTTTCTTGCTTGTCTTAAGAGTTGAAAGAGTCCAGGAAGACATCGAGATTCTTCTGATCAGCTGGATGAATTCTAAGGTCTGAGGCTCAGAATGTTATAGACAGCGTGTTGCATTCAAATGGTTCTTATATTCACCTGGAAGTATAGGCTGCAAGAACTTTGTGTTCTGTTTGAAGAACAAAGAGACGATTACAGACAGGTGGACAGACCAGTTCAATGGTCAGCAAGCCTTTTTTTTAAGCACAATCCAATTGGTTGCTATTGGTGCCAGACTAGATCAATCAGCCCCAGAGAGAAGTGATTGAATCAGTTCCAAATGGACACTCAGCTCAGGTGGTCTGACTGTCAGCCGTGTCCGCCGGGCCACGGCTAATAATCAGCCCGAGAGGCTAACTGGCAGCCTCAGTGTGGCTCAATACGCTGAATCATTCAAATTTGTGTGTGTGTGTGTGTGTTCAGGGAGGCGTAGTCTCACTGTTCATTCACAAATGAAGTGACTCACACTGATTATTGCTCTTACTTTTCATTTTAATTTTAAGGCCTGTCACTCAGAGACTCCCCCTTTGGTTGCCGGGGGTAACGGCTGATTGGGAGAGGTGTCAATAAAATTCTAAACATTTCCACCTGTCGGATATTCTGCCTTAATCGTCAGTGACCAAATGTGTGAGCACATATCTGCCTGGAAGCCTTACAGAGTGGGAGATAAATGCAGCGTGCTGGAGGCCTGCTGGTTTTACAGCTGTGAGTTTTGATTGGCAGTGGATGGTTTTAGGCAGCTGTGATTGGTCGCTTTGCTTCTTAGAGGACGTGTGTTGTTCTGCTGGTCACCAGGGGTTGTGTGTTTTTCACAACAGCTCCTGCTTGCTGATTCCCTCATATACTATGTAGGAGTGGAACAGTTCACAAATCCACAGTTTGGTTTGATTCACAGGTCTGAGATCGGTTTGTTGAGGTTTATTCTACTGTTTAAAACACTTTGAAAATACCAGAGATCAGCATAAAATATGTATCCTAACAATCCAGCTTTCACCATATTTAAGAATCAGTTATTAAGTTGTGTTGCTGCTGTTGTCCCTCAACTCAAAGTTGACAGCACTGGAGCATCAAAGTAGCTATTGGCTGTCCCACTAAATGACGTCTGCATAATTTATATAATAATATCATAATTTTTGTTGTTGATCTGATTGGTTAAAGTGATAAACAGCCACTAACTTGCTAACTGCTGCTTTCTAGTCGGTGTGTCCTCTCTGGGGAGTTGTTGATCTGGTTTGGTTTTAACTGAGAGATGCTTCGTCCAATCAGCTGCAGAGCTGCCTGTCCTTTTCTAAGAAACCTCCGTCGTGCTGCCTCCCAGATGGCTCTGCAGAACAAACCATCTGCTGCATCAGGTTAGCAGAAGGTTAGCATTTTTAGACATTTAAATGCAGGATTGTATTCCAGTCACAGGTGTAGTGTGGGCTGTGGTTCAAATGTAGTTTTTTTCTTAGTCCTTTCAATCAACATCATTAGAAGCACGTTTTTGTGATTTTTAGGACATGTTGATGAAGATTCTCAGTCATCCAGGTCATACATAGAGAAGATTGAAGCAAGGCGTCTGGACTTGTAGAGTTTTCTAGAAGACGTTTTGCTGCTCATCCAAGCAGCTTCATCAGTTCTAACTGTTTGGTGGGGAAACATGGTTTATATGTGGTTACAGACCTCAGTGGGTGGGTCTGGGTAAAACTTTAAAAAACTTACAAACAATAGCACTAAATGTTTCCATACTTACCCCCCTCCGGCAGTTTCATAGTCGTTAGCCAGTCGTTAGACTCACCTGGCCCAGTCAGCCAGAACATCACAGGTAAGTATGGAAACATTTAGTGCTATTGTTTGTAAGTTTTTTAAAGTTTTACCCAGACCCACCCACTGAGGTCTGTAACCACATATAAACCATGTTTCCCCACCAAACAGTTAGAACTGATGAAGCTGCTTGGATGAGCAGCGAAACGTCTTCTAGAAAACTCTACAAGTCCAGACGCCTTGCTTCAATCTTCTCTACGTGATTTTTAGGACATTTCACAGTGATGGAAATGGCTTCACAAGAACCAAGAAGGTGTCCTGAATTTGTGACATTGAGCTTTTTTCCTCAAAGAAAAAAACATGTACAACATGTTGTTATGTAAACTTATCATAAACCTCTGATACAGTATCTGTGTATGGTTTGTTCCCATCCATCATGTTCCTGCTTCAGGTGCGCGGGGTTTTCTTGGTGTAGTCATTTGCTCTGACAGGACAGGAGCTGTTCTTTCTTTGCCCTTAAGGTATGATCCTCCAGCATCCAGCAGCCTGCAGGGATGAGAGATTCATGAGTCGGACAGATCACAGACGGACGGACAGACAGCCTGATAGACTTGTAAAAAGGCTAATTAAATCTCTGCAGAACCTTCACCTGAATGTAACCGAACCAAATCCTTCAGCATATGAAGCGATCTTTGCCTCAAATTACCGACTCTGTTCCTCAACGCAGACCTTTAATATTTATCTTCTCCCTGTAAATTTCTCCATTTATTTTAATTCAATGGAGCAAGGCGTTTATAAAACTAATAACTCTTTAAAGTATAAACAAGTGAGTTTTTACCAGGAAAGGAGTGTGTGTTCAGCTGGGACTTCACACTCAGACAAATCAAAGAGTTCTGTCTCAGACTTTTCTCTCTACCACATTCTTGGCAGTGATGATGTCTGCTGGAATTATTCGACATGTTCTTATTCATGTGATCACAGGAGGTGGTGAGTGGAGCTCAGCATAACTATGTTCTACTGTTAGGTGAGACAGATTCTTGATTGATCCCACAAGGGAATTTTTTTTTCTTATCTTTTACCTTTAATCGTCATTCCTTAAAACAAAATGTATAAAATAATCAATCAATACCTAAAAGACACTTAAGCTGTCTGTCAGGAGTTCATTTTTGAATTTTGATGGGTTGTTACATGTTGATCCGCCAACAGGCTGCGAGCTGATTGGCTCACCTCAGCTGTCAATTGTGACTTTTTGTTAATGTTGCGTTGTCAGAAATGAATCCTCCTTCTTGGTCGCTAGCAGCAGCTGAATGAATGCTGTGAATCTCTTGAAGAATTTCACCTCTGCAGACTGTACATGCACATAGGTTTCTGTAAAATTTAATAGAGGTATCGATTATGAATAAAAATTTGCCCGGAGGGAAGTTTTGATGAACCTCAGCCTTGCCTGAGCCTGTCTCACCGCCTGACTGATGGTCTGTCTCTCTGCTCGCTCTGCTGTCTGTTGGTCCATCACACTGTGCTGAATAATTCAGTACAACCCTTCAGGGAGCTGTCAATCACTTTTCCAGTGTGTGTGTGTGGACACCTAGCATTCCCTACTACATGGTCCCGCCATCCTGCTGTTTACAGTCGTTAGCCTAAAAACCAACAAGTGTGTGTGTGTGTTAGGGGTGGGTGGGGTGTGATGATGACGTTTTTTTTGTTTTGTTTTTAAAAAAAAACATGCATTTAGCATCCTCTGAGCATGGTTGTGTGTTTGTTTGTGCTCTGTATGTAGGACAGCGCATGTACTTGACTCAGAGGTGTGTGTGTGTGTGTGTGTGTGTGTGTGTGTGTGTGTGTGTGTGTGTGTGTGTGTGTGTGTGTGTCTGTGTGTGTGTGTGTCTGTGTGTGTGTGTGTCTGTGTGTGTGTGTGTCTGTGTGTGTGTCAGTGTGTGTGTCAGTGTGTGTGTCTGTGTGTGTTTGTGTCTGTGTGTTTGTGTCTGTGTGTGTGTGTCAGTGTGTGTTTGTGTGTGTGTGTTTGTGTCTGTGTGTGTCTGTGTGTGTGTCTGTGTCTGTGTGTGTCTGTGTGTTTGTGTGTGTGTCAGTGTGTTTGTGTGTGTGTGTTTGTGTCTGTGTGTGTGTCAGTGTGTGTGTGTCTGTGTGTGTGTCAGTGTGTGTGTGTCTGTGTGTGTGTGTCAGTGTGTGTGTGTGTGTGGCAGTGTGTTTGTGTGTGTGTGTTTGTGTCTGTGTGTCTGTGTTTGTGTTTGTGTGTGTGTCTGTGTCTGTGTGTGTCTGTGTGTTTGTGTCTGTGTGTGTGTGTCAGTGTGTGTGTCTGTGGTTTTGTGTCTGTGTGTGTCAGTGTGTGTGTCTGTGTGTGTCAGTGTGTGTGTCTGTGTGTGTGTGTCTGTGTGTGTGTGTGTGTGTCTGTGTGTGTGTGTGTGTGTGTGTGTGTCTGTGTGTGTGTGTCTGTGTGTGTGTCTGTGTGTGTGTGTGTGTGTTTGTGTGTGTGTCTGTGTGTGTGTGTCTGTGTGTGTGTCTGTGTGTGTGTGTCTGTGTGTGTGTCAGTGTGTGTGTTTGTGTCTGTGTGTTTGTGTCTGTGTGTCTGTGTCTGTGTGTGTCTGTGTGTGTGTGTCAGTGTGTGTGTGTGTGTGGCAGTGTGTCTGTGTGTGTGTGTGTGTGTGTGTGTTTGTGTGTGTGTGTGTGTGTGTGTGTGTGTGTGTGTGTGTGTGTGTGTGTGTGTGTGTGTGTGTGTGTGTGTGTGTGTGTGTGTGTGTGTGTGTGTGTGTGTAGTGATGCATGAGCCCTGCAGGTGTGCACGCACTTATTGAAGAGTGTGACTATGTATAGATGATGTATTCAGACACAACATGAAAGCACACCAACGCTCATATTAGCTCTGAATCCAGCTGTAATACTCCTAATGTTGCATATTCAAAGGAGCCTTAACCACGGCGAGCTCTGCAGAGATCACACAGTCTGTGTCTGCAGTTGATTTATCTCATCAAGCTCGAGATGTCAGCTGATGCCACATGAAGGCTGAAGAAGAAGCAGCTTTATTTACAAGTTTAAAACCAGTGAGAGTCAAATGTGTGTTCAAAGAAAACTAAAAAAAAAAAACAGACTAATGTATGTACGGCTAAAAGTCAAACATGCTAGCATCAGAAGTTTAAACGATATATAAGTCTTTACCTGGAGGGGAGTCGCTTTGTTTGATGCTTTTTTGTTTTGTTGGGATAGAAGGTGTTGAAAGCAGTGGATACCCAGGCCGATGCTAGGCTAAAAACAAATGCTAACTCACTGGTTTCCCACATTAATCCGTCCTGCTCCAGAGACAGAGCCAAAAGTATGTGGACACACATGGCCTGCTTCACTTCTGGTTCCCTGGTCCGGCCCATTGAGCATCTGTTAAGTCTGATAAAGGGTGATGAGGCCGGCTGTCGGGTCAAACAGGAAGCAGACAAATGCACAAAGTTGTCATCTAAATCCTCATTATAAGCTGCAACAACAGACATTTTCCACCGATTTGTCTATATGTGACAGTACAGAGTACACGGGTTGATCAATCAATCAATAATGCCAACATTCATCAGATAGAATAGAATAGAATAGAATATACTTTATTAATCCCTTTGGGAAGGTCCCTGTGGGAAATTTGGGGCAAAGATGGCAGCACCTTTACAACTAAAAACAGAGCAGCTGAAGCATGTGGTGTCTGTTTACTTCTGATCAACAGGCAACATCCGGGGCTCAGACTTGAAGCCCATGCGGAAGTGTCAAAACTTGTAGTTCACGCTGCAGCCACTGGGGGCTGGCTCCAGCAGCGAGTAATTTCCCATAGACTCCCATGTTCAAATGGCCGACTTCACAGCAGAAAAGAACATGTTTACAGCCTGGTACAAAAAACCACTCTGGTCTCAGATGATAGGTTCTCTTCTAGTGTCAGCTGTACGGGGGTTATTTTTTTACAACTCACTCGATTTAATTATATTTGGACTTAAAATTATGCATAATTATGGGCGTTGCTTCTTGAGCGACAGACGGTTACCGTATCACAGCGCGAGTTTCCTGCTTCCATGATCGCCCGCCCCCCTAAACCCCGCTCGTGCTCCCCCTCTTTGTCCGTATTTGGAGTTTTGGCGGACGTGACGCTGCCAACATGGCGGCGGTCAGAGCGTCCCGGAGCTTCCCACAGAGCCTCAAAACAGCTCTTCAGAAACAAACGGGTGACGTCACAGAAGCTCTGTCCATAGTTTTCACTGTCAATACTTCTAAACGTATAGTGTGTGTAAGATCTTCAGTAATTCACAAATATTTCTAATATGTATATGTATGTTTTACATTTCTAAGTGTTGAACTAGCTGCTTATGCTGTGAATGTGAAGGAGTTAAAACAAAGTGCATTCATGTGACCACCAGCCCTCAGCACGGAAGCATCATTCCGTCTGAAACAGTCCAGTCCAGCATTAGACATTAAATACAGTCTGCATCACTCCATCCATCAGCAGATAAAGATCTAGTTCAAACAGTAAAGAGGCGATTTTAGAGGAGCAGTTCATTTAGAGCAAATGGCTGTAAAACCAGATGAACTTTCTGCATCCCTGAGGAGACCCTGGGTCATTACAGCAGCTCGCAGGCTCGGAGCCAGCAGCCGGCAGGAGGCTGAAAACTCTGCTGACCATGTTTACACGCCGAACACAGCGCCGATGGGGAGTTAGAAGAATGTGAGTTTGACTGTTGTACCTGTCTGTGTGCTGTCCATGCATCAGCGGACAGATGTTACATCAGAAGATGAAGATGAACTCTTGCAGAAATGTTGGATTCATAAATAAATGATTTGACGCCTTTATCAGCCAACACAAAGGAAAAAACTGAACTGTAATAGATTACAAGAGGGGCTGCGCTGTTAGCATGCTAACTGGTGAGAACCTCCGTTTTTAATCGAGCAGCTTTGAAATAGCTGGAAACTGCTGAATGTCGACATTTGGAGACTCAGACTAGTTCTGCAGAATCCTCTGAGTGACGTCACTGTGTCACCAGCTGAAGTCCAGAGAACCATGAAACTCCCTGTTTGTGTCTTGTTTCAGGATTTATCAGATCCACATCAGCGTCCATGTTGCGTTCGTGGTTTGAGGCTGAAGGTATAGATGGATGTATGTGGAGATTGATAGATAGTGTAATCTAGGACAGGACATGGACTCAGGCCTGCGCAGGGTTTGTTAGTTTATCTCAGTGTGTGCTTCAGTGGTGCATGTTATTAGCATGTAGCCTGCAGGTACACACACACACACACACACACACACGCTCTTTCGTTTCGTTCACACAAACTCATTTAGACACGTTCTCCTTGAGTGTGTGAACTTTATGTTGAAAGCCCAGAGGAACGGTTGTGTTGCTGTGGATTCTAGTTTTGTCTCTCTGAGCTCTCTGAACTCACACACTCTGATCTGTCTCTCTGGATGTTCCTCTGTGTGTGTGTTTAAAGGGAAATCCTCCAAATGTGAGGGCATTTGTCTTTACAGACCGTTTTGTAGTTCCTGTCTGTTTAAAATTCAGTATTTCAGTGACGCTCTTTGAATGTTTTTCGGGGTGCTTTGGTCATGTTGCATAGAACGAAACATTGTGTGTTTCATTTTCTTCCGAGTTGTGGTTAAAATCTTAATAAACACCACAGATGAATATATTACCAGCATTTATGGTTTCAGTTTAAACATTTCAAAATAATGTAGAGTGATGTTACCACCACAGTTGAAGGCAGGGTGGCTGGTTGGTTTTGCTCCTGGCTTCCTGACATTTGGTTTGGTGTTTCAGGTTTCTCTGGCACGGCATATTCTATCAGTTCCAATACTGTGTGTGTGTCTAGGCCGGTCTATGTCACATGTGGCGGAGATGTATCACATACAAACCCACAGGATGTCTGTATGGTGTATATAGCTTGCTTGGAAGATTTCTTTTAAAGAAATAGGCCTAAATGAAACGCTGTGAAACGAGAGAAGATATTTGCATGATCTTGTCATGACTAGAATAACAAAGTAGGCAGAAATACCCGTATGTGTAAGTTAATCAGTGGTGGAAAGTAACTAAGTATTTGTACTTAGTTACTGTAATATGTAGTAATGTAGTAATTTTTATGTATTTTTACTTAACTTAAGTAAAAATAACAGCTCATCCTTTCTCCTCTGACTCCATGCTGCAGCTGTCCCCTGTCCTTTCTCCTCCACTACATGTCTCCAGTGTCTGTAGTTCCTTGTTCCATGTGATGAACACAGTGCTGGACTGATGTGAGGTCAGACTCTGCATGGAGCTGGTGTCACGCTGCAGCTGTGTTTCTATAATGAGCCTCAGTCATGATGCCGGTGCTCTGGCTCAGTGAGCTAACTAGTTAGCTGCTGTCTGCTAACACAGGTCCATCCATGAATGATGAACATGAATCATCACATGAATCTACAGCAGGAACACTGACACAGTAAACATGCTGAATGCCTGTTTGTTATCAGCAGCCTCTCTGTTCACTTGATGCCCACAGCCTGCCTCATGACACACAGACCTGTCCACAGCTGCTTCTGGACTGAGTTTATTTCCCTTCACATTCTGATGAAGGAATGTCTGTGCTCCTACTTAGCTCAGGTTTGTTCTCCACCCAGCTACAAATCAAAACGACAAGCTAAAAGAGGCTAAAGAACCCCTCTCTCATTACACATCTTCTCCCAGTGTTAGTATTATAAATACAGCTGCAGTATTCAGAACCGTCTCCGCACACAGCGAGCCGAGCGGCGGCAGGAGCGTTAAGTCCCGGTTTGGACCACTCTGCTGCATTTTCTGGCTAATTACACATCGCTCTTTGCCCGCTGTGTCCTCCTCTTTGTTTAACAGTGCAGCGGAGCGAGAAATCACAGAGCTCTGCAGCCTGTTAAGACTAACCTGTGGAACCCTGCACCGTCTATTAGGGCCGTGTACCGTAAGCTTGCGTTCCCCAAATAGAACATGAGAGGGATCTGATGTAACTCTTACCAGCAGCCTGAGTCTGTTTGGCCCCGAGTCTTCTCTTATTGGTCTAGACAAGCTTGCCTCACAGAGGAGCAGCGGTGTGTAGTGTTGATCTAATTTTGCATATTGTTGTTAGGAAAAAAGGAACGCCTGCACTAACTGACCTCAGTCTCCTGAGGGGATGAATCAGCGGCGGTATCCGGCTGTAGATGGAGTGTCCGCAGAGAGTTTCTATTGGAGGTGTAATGTGATTATTACCACCGTTACAGCTGTGCACATGGTGTCCGTTTACTTTTGGTCACATATCTAACACATGCTGGATATAACATGGAGGTCTGTATAGATTGAGTCACCAGCCACCTAGTGGCTGTGAAAGGGAACTGCACAAACACAGGTTGTGTGGATGGTTGCAGGGATGTTTCAGTGACATAATATTTAGTTCTCCTTCTGGAACGTCTCTTGAGGAATTGCCCGCTCCTTCAGCAGTGATGTGAATTATCCATCCTTGATTTCAGCCGTGTGGACTGCTCATTGTTGAGTGTGTGATTTACCCGTCTGATCGGGCCTCTGCTGTTTGTGGTGAGAAACGAGGCTCTGAGGGAAGACGTCTGATAAATCAATCAGCAGCCCCCAGCTCAGTGCTGCTGCTGCTGCTCCTGCTCGCCGGACCTCGGCCTCCATCAGCCCCATCCAAGGAAAGCGGAGGATTTCTCGGTGTGTCAACGGTCAAATATTCCACATTTTTCTCTGCTTAGCCAACATAAACTTTGCTTCATTTTTTTTAGCACTGATGAAGCAACAGACAACTGCAGTCCCTCAAAAGGCCACTTGAGGCCGGCTTCAAGACAATTGGTTAATCCCATAGAGGAAGTTAGCTTGTGTGTTTGACGTGTTTGTCATTTACTGACAGTTTGTGAGTAAAGCTACTGCATGAGCTCCCCAGTGTAAAAGGACTTGATTGAATCCATCCAGCAACCTCTGGGATAAACTGTGAGTCTGTGGACTGAGGCCCCGCCCACACAGAGACGAAAACGGCCGTATTCGCTAAGTTTTTTATCGTTTAGGCGTTTTGTCCACGCAAAGCTTTTCAGAGGTGGATAAGTTTCAAAACGCAGTCTCCATGTCCCCGTGCAGACTCCCAAAACGCTACTTTTCTGAAATGATGGCGACACAGCTCCACCTCCCCCTCAACCCTCATGCGCTCACTCCGACAACAACAAACTACGGATCTTGTTTTTGCTTTTAACAGCAAACTCTTCTGCTCCTCTGCTGAGACAGAGAGCAGCAGGTGGACAGTAACTGAGAAGGTTTAGGTCCATGTTGTTCTGTTTACATCGCTCGAGTTTTGTGTGTGTGCTCTGTGTCTTCTTCTCTGTTTTTGGAGTGCTTCTGTGGTAGCGTTACAGCGCCACTCACAGGCCTGGCATATGTACTACAGCATTTTCAGTGGTTTGTGCAGATTCCTGAAACAACACCGTCTTTACGGAGAACGAAAACGACTTTGTTTCTGTGTGGACGGGCCTGAAAATAAAGATGGACGGCATGCAGTGTAACCAAAGACATCGGGTTGGCCCCCTGGTGGCTGGCTGCAGTATAGCTCATAAACCCCACCTCGCCCTTGAAGTCTGATTGATTGTTGTCCATCATTAAGAAAAGTGAGCGACCCATCACATCACAGCTGTGTCCAGGTGTCCCCTTTTCTTCCTTTTTTTTTGGACAGTGCAGATTCGGATGCAGCAACATGTCTGTAAGCATTCGGAGGATGGTGCAGGTGGTGCGCTCTGCTTTGTACTCTCTCTTTGTACTGTTTTGGCTCTTGTTTGGCCCGCCCCCTGCTGTCAATCAAACATGGCTGCAGATTGGAAATCCTGACATGCAGACAATAACATCAAATCTGACATTTTCATTCTGCCTTGTTTTTCCTCTGCCTCTCATCGTGTCCATCTGTCTCCCCCTCTCCTCCACCTCTCTCCTCCCTCTCAGCTCGTCTCTTTGTTCCCTCGTGTTTTGTACTTCGCCGGGTGAAAGAGAGAGAGAGAGGCAGCGAGCGACAAGACATGTCTGCTATTGACAGACAAAAATGTAGAGACATCCTCATGAGGGTGTGTGTGTGTGTGTGTGTGTGTGTGTGTGTGTGTGTTTTAGACTTTTAAAGGAGGGAGAGACGTGTGTGAATGTGTCACTAATGATGCTTTGAACGCACAGAAAAGAGAGAATACGCATAATCATCAATGCAAATGACTAAGAGAATGAAAGGAGCAATAAAGTATAAAAAGGCATGAAAGAGCGGATGTTAGATTTATTTATTTATTTATATTTTTTTTAAGCAAACCCCTTAAAAGTGTTTCATTACGAAGGGGAGCAAAAAAGGGAGACGAGGGAGTAATGAGACAGCAGGAAAGAGGAGAATGTGCTTTAACTGAGAGCTTAACCTCTTTTTCGACTCGTCCCGATGCATATTCATCTCTGTCTGGCTCCCTCTGTGGGGATTTAAAGCAGGATGGATGTGAGGTTAAAGACAGGAAAGGATGACCGTGCGAGTCTCGTGCACAGGGGCGAACTTCTGAGTCTGCTTTAGCTGCAGCTTGGGGATGTATTCCATTACAAGTGCAGGAACCAAATGAAATGTGTTACATTAATAATGTTCCCCTGTAATAAAATCAGGCCAGCCTTCAAACTGTGTTATTCGCTGTTGCAGGTTAGTTCTATAATATTAAGCTCTAGGTTTACAGGCTTTCATTTCACTTCTTTTTACTCATATGTGACACAGGAAAGAAACAACCTTGTTGTAAGTGTTGTGACTGTGGGTGTTAGGAATGATTTTTAACTCTTTAAGTACTGTGGTTTGTCTTTATACTTATAATGCTGTTATAGCGTTGACTGTGAGCTATGTCAGATGGAATAGGACCTGTAGGTGTCCTTAAGTTGAACTGAAGGTATGTGAGTCGACCTAAAAGGACGAACACCATAAAAGGATTTATTGTTTTATATAGAGAGACCAGATGCTTTGATTTAAGTGACCAAGCATGTGTGTAACAGACTTTGTGTTTGTGTGAATGTGTTCAGATCTATAGGCAGAGAAGGGACAATGTAGTATGTGACATAAAGAAAGGGTAAAGATAAGAAAAGACTGTTAAGCTTATGAAATGTATTTATCTAGTAGTTATATGTTTTTATCAAGCAGCAACCTTCGGGGCTCAGACTTGAAGCCCCTGCGGAAGTGTCAAAACTTGTAGTTCACACTGCAACCACTGGGGGCTGGCTCCAGCAGCGAGTCATTTCCCATAGACTCCCATGTTAAAATGGCCGACTTCACAGCAGAAAAGAACATGTTTACAGCCTGGTAGAAAAAAACCACTCTGGTCTCAGATGATAGGTTCTCTTCTAGTGTCAGTTGTAGGGGGGGTGAATTTTTTTTACAACTCACTCGTTTTAATCGTATTTGGATTTCGCATAATTAATGGCGTTGCCGCTTGATTGACAGGTTGACGTATCACAGCGTGAGTTTCCTGCTTCCACGATCGCCCGCCCCCTTAAACTCCGCTCATGCTCCCCCTCTTTGTCCATATTTGGAGTTTTGGCGGACGTGATGCTGCCAACATGGCGGCCGTCAGCACGTCCCGGAACCTCCCACCGAGCCTCAAAACTGAAAGCTCTTCAGAAACAAACGGGTGACGTCACGGAAGCTCTGTCCATAGTTTTTAACTGTCAATGGTTTTTATACAGTGAGTGTGTGAAGAGTGTGTGGTCACTGAGAGGCTGGGACCAGTCTGAGCACCAACAAAGGGGGAGCTAAGTCTAAACCACAGTTCCTCCCCCATTATCACAACCAATGAGATTGGACTGTGGGGACGTGTATAATGTGATGTTAGACAAAGAACTTCATCTTTTTTTGGGAGGTTGGGTCCTAAAGGGCTAAACTTATTCTTCCAGCAAATACTTAATTGAAGAACAGTGGAACACGTGTTGACATGGGTCATATTTGTGTTTATCGATCCGTGGTGTCTGCCTCCGTGCCTGCAGCGGCTGCAGTGTTCTCTGATGTGTGCACAGGTTAAGCAGGTCATCGTTGCAGCCGCCTGTGATCGTGTCAGATCGTCTGTTTGTAGTGAATTGTACCGTAGTGTGTCCAGGGGAGAGAAGCCATGTTTGTTTTCTGTTTCCTGTTAAATTAGAGGCTTAGGTAAGGTAGTCTGTGTCTTTGTAGTCTTTTCTTTTATTCAGAAATGAAGCCATCATTGTTTTGTTTGTTTGTTTTGGTTTTGTTTTGGCCATGATCACCCTGAACTCATTCTTTTATTGGCTTTAAAATAAAATCTATATTTACACTCTGAAGCACTGGCTTCATGGGAGCTGTGTGTTCAGGTTGTTAGATGGCAGCATGAGGCTGTGTCTCCTGTGGCCTTCAGAGTGCGGCTGACTCCACTCGGTTCTCATCAGCATGCATGTTAAAGCTGGCAGGGAGCTCATGGGTTAAATGCTGTGGCGCACATTGAGAATGCACGTCGCTCGGGTCTAGTGGGACTCGAGTGTGTTTAATCCTTCGATCAGCGCGCTGACCTTTTGGGTGATCGATCGCTGCCGTGGCCGTGTGTTTGTTTTTCGTTCTTTCCTTAATAAAGAACTCGTGCTGTCCTTCTTCTAGCCTCTTTGTTAGACCCAGTAAACCTTCTTGTTACTTCCCCCTCATCCCCCTTCCAAACCCAGAGAATGCTTGAATATAAAATAATAAATTAGACGTTTAGGTCAGAAGCAAACTGCAGTTCCTCAAGTGGCCACTAAGTGGCGTGCTCCATGTTAACTAGTAGAAATAAACAGCCTAGATGAGTCAAACCCAAGCTGGCGCTGACTGAAGCCTTCCACCCTGCCCTTCAGAAGCCTGCGGGTGGCGTTACCTACGCGGGGCATTGATCAGTCTGTGGCTGGGTGTGTGCCTGACATCGATGTGTTGTCAGTTTTCTGAGCGTCCTTCTAGACGGCGTGATGCGTGCGGCTCTCTCAGCCTCTCCTCAGATCGCTTCTCAGGTTAATGTCTGCCACAGCGATGTGATGATGATGCTGTAGCTGTATGCATCGACTCACCCCTTCTTCCTCAGAACCCCGACCCCCCACTCATAGTTTTGTTATTTGTTGCCCTTTCTCTCCCGTTTCTCCCTCTTCGCTCTTCAGAGACCAAAAAATGAGGCTGTTCTCACCTCTCCTCCTCCTCCTCCTCCTCCTGTTGCATCAATATTTCATATATGCTCGTTTTTCTTTTGCTATTCCTCGTGTTTGTTCTTGTTTTTGTGTGTCTTTTTTTGTTGTTCACTCTTGACAAAACGTTTTCGTGAGCTTATCCTGAGCACAAGTTGGTCACTATTACACGCCAAAAGCCAATTATATTAAAGCGCACCTGAATGCATATGCTCACTGATCCATACAGTAATGCGACGCACACACAAACACACTCCCAGGTTAATGCAAACCTGCTGACCTGTAACACTGAGAGTCTCATAAATACAGACCAGCAAACACACAATCCCGTAATCCCCCCCCCCCCCCGCAAATCCAATTATAAAACAATACAAGCAGGTGCTTAATGAATTAAAGGCTCAATTCTTCAAACAAACAAACAAATAAACAGACAAATAAACAAACACAGCCTCATCTGTCACACAGCAGCTTTCATGTGCAGCAAACTGAAGAGAACAGTAACAGCAAAAAAAACACGAAGAAATAAATCTGAAAGAGAAAAACAAAGATTCAATGAGTCATAACTGATTTATTTATGAAAAAATAAAGCTCTGCAGCTGAGGTTTTATCTCAAAGTGCTGCAAACCATTACAGCTAAGAAAATAATCAATACAAAGCTGTGAGAAACAAGGAGTTAATTAACAGCCGAGCACCAATCCTCCGTCGGATTAAAATCACAGCTGCAATATGATCAGACTGAAAGACACTGGAAACACGGTACACACTGAAGTCTTCAGCAACAAAAAGCTGCAGTTCCCTTAATGGCCACACGAGGCTCCTGGTTAATCACATAGGCCCCGTTCACACTGGAGAAAGTCAATCCAGCTAGAGTGGGATTGAATCCAGATGGATATGTACAGATTATTTTCAAATCTGGCCATCACACACGCATGTCCATGCTTAATCCGGTTTAACCCAGCTGGTTTGTTGTCCTCCAAACCACTAGGTGGCGCGTCGTATTATACAGAGTCTGTTCAGTCCAGCTAGATCAACCTCTGAGAGGTGGATTGAAATCAGTGTGAACAGGGTCCCGTTCAGACCTATTTTTAAATCTGGCTATCACACACAGGTGTCCGTGCTTAATCTGGCTTTTTTGTTGTCCGCTTAACCACGTAAATTCAGAGTCCGTTTAGGCCGCGATAGGACAGAGTGCGCACATGTGCCATGGGTTTTTTCTCCTGTGACATTTGTTCTTTTGTTTTGTTTTTTCAGTTCAAAACACACGGCTTAACCCGGACACTGTCCCTGTGACCACAAAAGTATGACGTCGCTACCGGGATTCGCATTTGCATTCAGACCTGAGCCAGATTTATCCAGATTCATGTTGTTTAGATTTAGAGAAAAAAACTATCCAGATATATCCAGATACGGCCTGAATCCCACTCAAGCTGGATTGATTTCCTCAGTGTGAACGGGGTCATAGACTGTATATAAAGATGGACGCCATGACGGCATGAGATGATTTATGGCTTTTTAGCTCGTTTTATCACATTGATCTTTATTCAAATGCTATTTTTTTGGTGCTACAGACTGTTTTGATGTCTGATAATTTCTTTTATGACCACTGTGGAGGCAGCCCGAGCTGACCAATCAGTGCCCTCTGTCACAGCTGCGGCATCAGTTGTACAACATAAGGCCAGCCGTGTTAATGTGGCTGTTCTCCAGGACTGTCAGCAGGCATCAGTTGTGGTGAAGTAGGACAGCGGCATGTCTTGACCCAGTAACAAGTGTCACCACATGTCACTTTATACCAGTGTGGCCAGCAACATTTGTCTGGGGGAAGAACCCAGCTGAAATACACTGCGTGACCGCAAGTAAATGGACACCACGGGCGGCTTCAGCCGGTCTGTGTTCAGCTGTGAAGAAAAAACCACTGGAAATGTTCCTGTTTTCCACACTGATAGCTCCAAACTTCCATGTATTCCATGACTGATTGTTTCAGCAGAATGAGGATTTAGATGATAACTTTGTGTGTTTGGTTTGGAAGAACTTGAAAATAGTCACAGTTTCTGACATCCTTTGTCAGAGAACTTCATTACGCTCCGTGCTCCCTAATCAAAGTGTCACCAAATGGTAGCACCTGCTGCTTTCATGAGTTCAACGTGTCACATCCTGTTAAATGAGAGCCTCCAAAGTGGGAGGCATTAAGCAGAGCTTCTTTGATTTCCTCTCTGCGGTGGCTGTTGGTATAACTGGATCCTGCTGGGGGAGCATGCTGAAAGGGAAACAATGGACTCCGCCATCGACTCCTTTCTCTCCGCTTCTCTTCTCTCTTCCTATATGGTGTACGCTCCTATAAACCCAGTGCTGACATTACAGGAGTCCAGCCTGTCCAGCATCCCCTCCTGTAGGCAGAGCAATTAGGTTAGGAGGCGTGGGCTGAAGGTGAGGATGAGGAGGTGAGAGACATGGACTAGAAGTGCAAATGAATTAAAACTGAGAGGGGGGAAAAGATGAGAAAGGATTAGAGAGAAAACAAGAGTGAGAACGGGAAGGTGAGGAAGGCAGAGGGATAAAAAGTCGACTGGAGCAGAAACAATAAAATGCCCCTATTTCCCATAATCCCCTGCAGTTGTAAGTAAGTGCCCACAGAGCCAATAAGACTTTGGTCGCTGCGCTGCAGGTCACAATGTTCCCATTTCTTCTTCTTCTTCTTCTTTTCCTCTGTTCAGTCAGAGCAGAGATAACAGAGCAGCAGGCTGACTGAGCCTGAAGCCCGAACCCAGGGCGACAGCAGCCCAAAGGTCAAGGTCACCGGTTCAGATCCTCTGAGCGGCGCTGAGAAGACGAATGACTAACGCTGGATAGCTGCAGAAAGACCATTACGGCGATGCTGAATGTTGGGTTTAAGATCAGACTGAAGGCTGTCGGCTGCCTTTATCAGCCGCTCAGGTGAAATATTACAGAGAAACACAGCCGGTGCTCAGGGAACGAGTCGTTAAATCACACCTTAAGTGTCTTTTTCCAGGAGGTAAAAAAAAAAGAATTTATTTAAAGTCTTTATCAGTTCAGGGAAGTGCCTCAGATCACTTTGTATTACACTCAATTTGACACTCAGCTCCAGTAAATCCATTTTCTTTATATATACGTTAGGTAAAAGTTTGATTTAACAAGTGAGCAATTACTCAGTTCTTCATGTTGGCAGCAGTGTGTGTTCAAACTGAAAGTGATTTAATACCTGCTGAAAGGATGTCAACCGAGAGCGTAGAAATCATCAAGACGTAGCGTCACCTTTCTGTCAACCTCTGAGAGGAACAGTTTTTACTCCTTTATTTTACTCCAGGAAGGCAAACTGAGGACATGTTAGCATAATGAGATGCTACACTGACTCTTTAAGGTCCATTCCACCTGTGTTCTGGCAGCTGGGTTCAGCCCAGTTGTCCTCAGATGTCCCCAAATCGAGCATCAAAATCCAAGATGGCTTCTTTACCCATCAAATGCAATGAAAGCTAATACTTGTATTCACTTCCTGTTGTGTTCCTGTAGCTAACTCTTGCTACCATCTTGATTTTTTCAGACCTTTTGCATCATAGATAATTGATTCTTTGCCATTTTCTTGGATACCATGGTGACAAGTCCAGCCTCCAGCAACACATTCGACATGCACTATATTCATATGACCACAAGAGGGAGCCAAATACAGACTAAAATAATAGTTTAAATCGCCTTGAGTGTCGTACATTTTTCAATTGTTTTCTTTGTGTCACCAATGTTGGTGTATCTTACATAGCATTTTAAACATTAGCATGATAGCATTTTTAGGTTAGAACACAGCTGTTAGCATAAAGCACAGCAGAACCCTGGATGTTGTTTATGTGGCTAATTTTGTCTTAAAATGTGCAAATATAACAATTTAAAAGAAAAATCTAGCACCACCTACTGGAGAAACCTTAAATTTTCAGATCTGTTGCTTTCTATGTTACCCTTACAGCCTCATGGGGGCACTACATAAAGTGTTGTCTTCTACTTCACTAAACACACACAAACATTCACTAAATCACACACACCCTCACACACACTAACACACACACACGGATGGTTGCCGTTGGCGACTGCACAGTATCCTCAGTGGAGCTCTCTCTACCCCGGGCTGTTTGCTGTTTAAGCAGTTTTACATCTCTGATACACACACACACACACACACACACACACACACTGCCAAGTGAATTCACTGCTTTTTATTTTCTTACACTCATGTGACTGTACTGGCAACACACACACACACAAACACACAATTAGTGATTCAACGAGCATCTATTTCACCCAGATGTCACACTTTTTAGACTGTTGGCATGAAAACGATGTTACAACTTTAAGTTGTCTCTTTCTTCCTCCTCCTTTGTCTCAGTTATCCTCTCCATGTATTCACGAAATGTTTCTGCTTTTGCTCGAGCAGCCAGTGTGTTGTTTTATTTTTAGTCCACCTGAGCGGTTGGGCTGAAGCTCACCGTTAAAGTCATCAGTGGGTCAGAGATTGTGGCTAATCCTGTTTGTTGCAGTCAGTTCTTTTTTAGTGATGTGAGTCGATGTGAAGCTCTAAATCAAAAGGCTTTTATGGAAATTATGGGGTGCAGATTTATGAAGCTTTGTCAAACTGTGCATTAAATCTGAGATGATGTGTCACTAAAAGCAGTAACAATAAAACACAGACTGTGTAAAAAAACAATAAAAAGTTCAGCTGCAGCACTGAAAGTTTCTGTGTAAAACAGAAACTCATCAGACCAAACGGAAAACCTTTGTTTTTAAGTGTCAGCAGTGTGAGACTTACTTGGAGTATAGATGTGAGATTAGCAGGTTAGCGAGCTCCCTTTAGCCTAAAGTCTGAGTTGGCAGGATCATGACGGTGGGTCTTTAATAACCTGGCTATGTTACCATGGTAACCCTAACCTGTTGGGAGGAGGATTTGGATCTTTTGGGCACCAGACCAGGTGTTTTTTGTTTTTTTTTTGTGTTAGATCCAGACCGCAAAATATAAAAAAGGGCGGTCGTCATGGCTACTGCCCATTGTAGAAGTGAGGCCCAGATATCCCACTGACAGGCGCCGCCATGTTGGAAAAAGACGCCATGTTGGAATCAAAGAAGCAGCACAGAACTGGGGGCAACAGTGGTGCAGTGGGATAGCAATCCCAACTCCTCCCTAGTCACTGTTGTGTGTTCTTGGGCAAGACACTTCACAGCCTGTGGCGCGCCTTGCTAGTCATTGTATGACACTGCTTGTGCAGCAGCCGTAACGAGTTTCCCTCTGGGATTAATACAGTATCTAAAAAAAAAAAAAAAAAAAAGAACAGTGCAACACTAATTCCATGTTTTTTTTTAGCCGATGATGACTAATCGTATACAAACAATCGTATACTACTTACTAACATGGAGTAGGCGGGGCTTATGACCTATGAGGTCACATCTGGACCCCCCCGGTCCAGATGTTTTGCACTCAGTGTTGTGTAGCTGTCATGTCATCCAGTTTTATATACAGTCTATGATGAAGAGAAGAAACGTCACCGCCTGGGAAGAGCTTCTCTCTTTGGGTGCAGCGTCTGTGAGGAGCCCGGGGAACCCCTCTGAGTCTGACCTGAGGCTTTATTAAAGCCAGTATTGTCATGTTCGCTGTGAAGCCCGGGTTTTCTTCCACAGAAACAAGACCTGACATTTACATTTCCCTCATCAAACCCAGCCGTCTGCTCGCTGATGAGAGGAAGACGGAGACAAGATGATGAAGATGAAAAATAAAATAACAGGAGGGGAGGGGGGGAACTCAGGAGAGAGGAGAAGACATGAGCGGAATACAAAGCAGCAGATCAAACGAGAAGATGAATAAAAGGACAGCGAGAAAGAGAGACGGAACGCCGGTGTACGTGATTCACGGAATGACATGAGGAAGAGAAGATGGATGAGTGACGAGAGCGAGGTGGAGAGAAAGTAGAGCAGGGCCTATAAAAAGCAGGAGAGATGAGACAGAGGTGAATAAAAGAGACGGTCAATAGTTACAGTGTGTGTGTAGACTTCAGCTCCGACTCTATATATATTGTGTATGAGTGAATAAGAGCAGTGTGTGTGTGTTCTAGGTCAAACTGTGACATTTTCAGTGCAGTTGTGACTCCTGGCTACAGATACTCTACTGTCAGCAATATCACACACACACAGGAAGACAGAGTGAAGTACAGGAACGGTTCGGTGTGCATCACGGTTCTGAGGTCACAGTTTTTGGTTCTGTTTCCAGAGATCAGCATGATGTTATTATTAGTGGCAGTCCCACTAAATGACGTCATTGCAGGATTTTCAAGGTGTTTTAAATGAACACCCCCTCTGTAAGCCATGACGGGACCAGCAGCAGCAGCAGCAGCGGCAGCAGCAGCTTGGAGCAGAGTGGTGTGGAGCTGCTCTCTGCTCAGACTGAGCGCCTGTGAGTGCTGTGAGGAGCTCGCGGTCGCTGCTCGTTGAGGACAGGAACTGCAGAACGATACCTGCTTTCACGTCGGTCTCTAAAAGTTGCTAGATTTGTCGCTAGTCGCTTTTAACACAAAAAGATTGAAGTCGCCAGTTTTTTTTTCGCCATGTTGGCAGCACTTCATCTCAGTGGTAAAAAATGCGTCCCTGCAGTGCTTGGTGACACGTGTACCGAACGGTTTGGAGTTTTCTCCTGAAGTTCCCCCGTCCCTGGTGGTGGAGCCGGAGCATCTGCTCTCCTGGAATTCATTTAACTATTTTTTATTGAAAATGAAAAAGACAGAAACAGTCACAGGCTTGACTTGGACCCGTCCGTCCAGCTTCACGTCTGTGTTGACTTGTCTGTTACAGTATTCTAACCCCAGCTTTAGGGCTGATTTGACCCCCGGCAGTTAGAGACGGGGTGGTGGGGATGTGAGGGAGTCCTGATGCAGACTTTTCTGGGTGTGTTGGTCCCATGATCAGATGATGTTGGGTTAAATATGGTCATATGTTCTGTTAGCATAAGTGAAACCACGTGTCATATCTGGAGGATGTATTATTGACCGAATGCTGTAATAATGTCACTAACCAAATATGACTTCAATTAGGCTAAATCGCTACAATCACTACAAACTGCTAGCATACTCGCTATGTGCTCTGTAGTGGCATTCCTTTTAAAAACACAATTTATTAAGTTAATTTCACTACAAAAAGGAGGATGTTCTCTACATGTGATTGGGAAAAATCATGCAGGCTTTTATGGTGAATATCAACAAGGCAGAATTGACAGAAAACACATACATGTTGGTGTCTGCTGGCTGTGGAAGGAGCTCCTATAGTCTCTGCACGCTGATGTTTTGGAACCTGTGAAGTCTGAGTGTTGTAGAGTTGCCTTAATTTACAGTTAATTCCCTATTTGCGTCATGAAGTGAGTCACCTACAGTGTTGACTCCTTCCTCTACGCTGTGCATTGGATCATGGGATACCTTGGGAAATATAGCTTCATTTCTCAGCCTTCTTTGTGCAGCTATACACTTAAATCTAACCTTTGAGCTGCAGCTGACATCTGCCTGGAATAAAGCAGTTGAAACATCCCAGCGGTGACACCAAGTGCAGGTGATTTGTGCCTATTTTTATATTGTTTGAGCCAACGCTGTGAGGAGCGTGGACGGGGAAGCTTGCAGAGCAGCATCGCCTCACAGCGACGCCCCTCAGCTGCAGACGGCCTTTGAATCTTTTGTGGATCACCGCTTCAGTTTTCACTTCCAGCAGCAGAAGCAGCAGCGGGTTTCAGTTAAAACAGTCAACACAACGAGGAGCGTTTGGCAGATCAAGGGTTCCTGCAGAAGCCAGGAGGTATCAGACGTGCACGTGATTTACTGGAAGCTTGTCTCCTTTCTGCTGCCATAGCCCTGCTTTGCCTGCACCTCTCAGATCTGTGGACACACTCCAGGTTTTTACTGTTACACACGATCTTCTTTCTCTGGAAGCTTCAGGTTCAGCTTCAGGGTGCTTCAGAGATGTCCTCTTTATCATCATCTTCAAACTTCCACATGACTGAGTGTGGATGTTGCCAAAAGCATCTCCTGCTCTCTGTAAGAGGGGTAGAAAAGATATTTAGAGTCTCAGATCTGATTCTTCAGCTTTGAAGCTACTGTAAAGATCAGCAACCAAGCAAACACACAACTCCACTAATGAAACGAGGTGCCAGAGAGCAGCATGTGAGCCTGTCCCCACAACTGTCTGGAAGGCTGATGTTGACTGTACAGAAAGGTACAACAAACCGCAGACAGTGGATGGAGTCTTTGGTACTTTGGTATTTTAATATAAATGTTGCTTTTTAAAGGATTTAGAACTGTCAATATTATGTTTTTCTTTTTTACCATATTTCTATCTACCATTAGTGATGTCTTGTGCCACAGGCCTCTTTACACAAGTCACCACTATAAAATGATGCGAGAGCATGTCTGTGTCTGACAGCAGCTGGATCGAAGAAGAGCAAGTAAACAGTGCTGGAGGAAGCACTGACGCTTGGTACTTAAAGGTCGGGAAGGAGGTTTCACTCTGATGCCGATTAGTTCGTCAGTTTCTCTTTAAAACAAAGAATATGAATCATCTGAAGCTATAAAACATAAAAACATCATCAATCCTCCGGGTGGACCCTGTAGGAGTATTGGCTGGTTGTCACTCTCTTCCTGCTCTGCGCACCAGAGAGGTACGTGCATGATGGCCGAAGTCACAGACCGCAGCTCGTCTTCAGGTGATGGCGTCCATGTGATTGGAGGCGTGGCTTCAATGCAAAATGTAATTTTTGCATTTATTATTTTTACTTAGTAAAGTAAAGTATAAATACATAAAAACCTACTTAAGTACAGTATGAAGTACGAATACTTAGTTTAAGCATCATCTTAGTTTCCACCACTGCTAACGGTGTGAAATACACAACCAAAACTAGGCTCTCACTGGCTTTGTGTGTCATAATCATCAAGCTCCGATGTAATTCCACCTAATAATGACAGATATATTGACATTTGACATTAATTAAATGCCAAATGTTTCGTTTTTTCACTGTTCTAAAACAAAAATTGTCACATTAGAAAAGAAGTTTGTTCAGATTCAGCTGTAGCTGCAGTCAGCTGCTCACACACCAAGCAGCCATCAAACTGTCAGCTATCACAAAGAAATCACTGTGTTAAGAATCCGAACACACACGCACACACTCACACACACGCACACACTCACACACACGTATCAGCGTGTTGAGTCATAGAAAGGGAGGAGAGACTGCCAGAGAGATGGATGGACGGAACAATGAAAATCAATGAACTGAGTGTGTCTGTGTAGGAGAGAGAGAGAGCGAGACATGTTGTGTGTATGAGTGTGTGTGACAGATAGAGCTGTGTGTGTGTGTGTGTGTGTGTGTGTGTTAGAGGTTGAAATGTGGTGGGTGTGTCTCGCTCTTAACAAGTTTTTCTTTTTAATTACCTTCGTTTGACCACAGTTTGTTTCCTGGGAACACAGCCAGAGAAACCCTCCACACACACACACACACACACACACACACACACACACACACACACACACACACACACACACACACACACACACACACACACACACACACAGAGGACGTGTTTGATGTCGGATTTCCTCTGATTTAAGGCGTTCTTCCTGCATGTGCTCGCCCCGTTCCTGCAACCTGCAGGTTGTCGTGTGTTGGTTTATTTTCGGGCTCGTGTTCTTTCCCTCCGTTTGCATCACCCTGCTCGGAGCTCACAGGTGTCAGTCCTCCTCCCCTGAGGTTCTGTAGGATGTGGTCACCCAGGTGAACCCACATTAACACCATATGTGTGTGTGTTTCCTGAAAAGCTGGTTCAAGTCGCTCTTGGCGGTTTCAGCCTTGACTGCCTGAAATGTAATGTTGGTGCTTTGAATTCAAGGCCGCAAACCTTTTGGAGAGCGGATGCAGTCGGCTCAGATTCAAGGTTGTAGGAATTTCTGTGTGTGTCAGACGCAGCTAATTTCACTCCCTCTATGCAGGACGAAAAAGCCTTAAAGGGGCCTTAAGGAAGGCGCCACAGTCTTTATGTCGGGGAGACAGTCATCTTAAATATACTGTATGTTAGAGGTTGGACAGATGGTGGAGGGGGCCAGGCCACCTGCTGTTTTGTAGAATGAATGTTTTTAGGAGACACATCATTGTTTGACTCTTGGTAACCATGGTTACATCTCCCCATCCCTTCTACACACCATGCATCCAAGTGCATGCAGTGCTTGGCAATCGGAAGAATCTTCACTTGACTATTTTAATGTTTTTTTTTTAACATTCAGCAACAACTGAACGGATATTTCAGCAGATGTTTCCTGACACTGTGCAGTAATTGTTGATGGAGTCCTCAAACCTATAGCATCCACAGGAACCCCCCCCCCCAGATACAACACACAGAAACATACAGCACATCATTCATCATGGACAGCAGGCTGAGGCGCTGGTTGGAGGCAGTGGGAGTATAACCTGTGAGGAGAACTCATGGTTAGGGTTGAGCATTAAGAACTGCAGGTTACGATCAGTTGTTTTACAAGGAAAACCTTCCCCCTCATGGCGATGGCTCCTGCACACAGAAAAGACTGAAGATCAGTTTCATGTTGCATACGTCCTGGTGAGGATGGACCAGCCACACGCCTCTGACACTCTGCAGTCAGTTCTGGCATAAGGCAGGTGGAATAACCGATGATGTTCTGGAGTTCTGTAACCCTGGAGGCAAAAAGAAAGATAAATATTATTAATGAGTGTTTCTTCAGACAGAACTCAGGCTGTTTGTGTTTCTTATTTTTCCCTTTTTGTTGTGATTCTTCTTTACATTCAGTTTCAGTTCGGTCCCTTATAAAACAGGTCAATGAATTATCGGAGTGTTTGAATCAATAAGTGGTGAAACACATTTCCTCTGGATCCATCTCTCTCTCTCTATTTTAATCACTGCCTGTCTGATTAGTTATTGTGTTTACTCCACACACACACACACACACACACAGGCTTGTATTTACAGGCCTATTTATTATGTCTACGACTCATCTCTTAAGCACACAGTGAGTCTCATCCTGGCCTATTCATGGTGTGTGTTCCTCATTAGAGTCATTCAGAGTCATTATAATGATATGAATGGACTGACAGCTGCTGCGCTGATAAGGACTCTTGTTGGCGTGTGTGTGTGTGTGTGTGTGTGTGTGGAGGGAATCATGTGAATATGGAGAAGGGTGTGTGTGAGAGGAACAATGCATTCCTCTGCATCTTGCTGCACACACCCAGTCATCTTCTCAATTCTTCACCTGTTTCTCAGCACGATTCTTTCCCGTTCATGTCACCTCTCAAATTAGAACCCCCCCGTCCTCCTCCTCCTCCTCCTCCTCCTCCTCTTCCTCCTCCTCCTCCTCCTCCTCCTCTTCTTCCTCCGTGCCCTATTTCCTGTCGCTCCTCTCCCTCTCCTCCTTTCATTTCTCCTTCTAAGAGTCTGATTCTGTATTTTTTTACCTCCAGCTGTGATCTGGCTACATTTTGGTGCTGAAGATGCTGCAGCCTACAGAAACATTAATGTGTGTGTGTGTGCTCTGGGTTGTTGCCTAGCAACACAACTTTAATTACAGCCTACCTGTCGTCCAGCGTCTTTAAAACCGCTGTCTTTTAGAAATCCTGAGGTGAAATGTGTTTGGTGTGTACAGACGGAGCCGATGAGACGATCGACCCGCAGCCAGCCAGGCAGAATGTTCATGGTAATCAGCAGGCTGGTAATGGTTTAATGACATCTTATAGCACTGGACTGTGTTTAGTGCTGGAGCCCAGAGTGCTGATTATAGAGTGAGTGTGTGTGTGTGTGTGTGTGTGTGTGTGTGTGTGTGTGTGTGTGTGTGTGTGTGTGTGTGTGTGTCTGTGTGTGTGTGTGTGTGTGTGTGTCTGTGTGTGTGTGTGTGTGTGTCTGTGTGTGTGTGTGTGTCTGGGACTTGGGATGTTTTTAAAGAGGTGGGAGTCATAAGATTTAAACGATCTGAAGATGTTTCACAAACACTTTGTTTCTCTCCATCTTTCTGACTGTTCATCTTCCTCCATCATCTTCTTCTCCTTCATCTTCCTCCATCATTCTTCTTTCTTCTCCTCCACCTCTACTGTTCTTCTGATTCTTCCTCTACTTCTTCCCTCTTCTTTGTTTGAAGTGTCCATCCTTTTTTCTTTTCCCTCTCTGCCTCCATTGTCATCTTCTTCTACTACATTCCTCCTCTTCCTCTCTTCTTCCTCTTCCTCCCGCTGGTTTGTTCTATTTGTTCTTCTGTTCCTTTTTTTCTTCTTCTCATGTTTTCCCCTTCATCATGCGTTTTCTCTCCTCCTCCTCCCTTTTTATCTTCTACACCTTCCTCTTTTTCCTTCTTTACCTCCTCCTGCACAGTCGTCTCTCCTTTTCTTTTTCCTCCTTCCTTCCTCCTCCTCCTCCTCCTCCTCCTCCTCCTTCACTTCCAAACCACACTGTGAAGCCACCAGAACGCCTCCATGAATCCTGGCTGAACATTTGACAAGTTTCTTTCCAAAATGAAGTCGCCTGTTTGAAACAAATCAAACATAATGTATGTCCTCAGCACCGTCTATATGAAATGATAACTATCAGCAGCACAACTGAACATCAGAAATCTGCAGGAGCTGTTAAAATTGAATCAAATGTTAAAATTTTTCCCTTGAAAACTTTGCCGACGTTTCAGAGCCGGTTCATTATTGGAGGTGACTGTTAATGAGAAGCAGACGGTGGCTGAAATGTGGGTCAGTATCCATAGCGACTACTGGAGGGAACCTAGCCGACATTTCATGATGCTTAAAGCAGAGGGTGTGCAGCGAGTTCCTCAGCATCTCCTGAACATCTTGTGGTGTGTGTGTGTGTGATTTATTTTTCTGTCGATGAATACAATGGGATTGTGCCGGGGAGAGTGTGTTAATGCAGGAAGTGCGACTGCTGTTTGACTGCTGCTGTCTTCCTGAGTGTACACTTACAAATTTAACACTTCATCATCCCTCTGCTTTCAAGCCGCCTCCCTCGGTGCCGCCGAGCTCTCGGCTTCAGAGCCTTAAATTTCTCCATTTCCTCGTCTTTTATAACCTCATTTGAAAAGTGCTTCAGGCTTGGCTGTGTGATTGTAGCTGACACCTGTTGTTGCTCTGCAGTGCCTTCAAGAGCTGTCGGGAGAATCCACAAAATAAAAACACACATTGCCTTCAGATTCCATTTTAAAGTGGCTCAAGCTGCTTTTATCCTGAATATTTCTCTCATGTCTTCCTCCATGTTGGTCTTTATTCTCAAGGGAACGATGTTATCTTTTTTTTTTTTCCGTCTTAGCGCTTTCAAACATTGCACCGGTTGGCCTGAGGGGGCGCCAGCATCATCTGTTTAACAGCCATAAAGTCAAGCAGTTTATCTCCAACTTCAGCCTCGTTCTGGTTTTCCTTAAGCTGTGATTGGCCTGAGGGGGGCGCCGCTGTGTTTGTTTACTCATGACTGATTGGCCCAGGGGCTGCCTGCATCACTCGCAGGGGGATGAATTGTTTATTCACACACACACACACACACACACTCTTCATCTGACGCACACAGACGCTCTCTTTCTGCTTCTCCCTGGATCCATCCGCCGTTCAAACACACAGCTTAAAATAACACTTTTCCTCACTCCTCCCTCCCTCACACACACACACGCTCTCTCTCTCACACACACACACACACACACACACGCTCTCTCTCTCACACACACTCTCTCTCACACACACACACTCTTACACACACACACACACGCTCTCTCTCTCTCTCACACACACACACACACGCTCTCTCTCTCACACGCACTCTCTCACACACACACACTCTTACACACACACACACACGCTCTCTCTCACACACACAGCTCAGTTGAATGGTTATGTGGGACAGCAGCTTGGGGATAGACAACTGATTCACATTGAGTGGCACATGGATATTTATAGCACATGTGTATGACAGTAGGTGATGGGTATGGGTGCTGACTTCATAATGGCGGGAGGATTTCTGTGAATATACAGTAGCCACTCTGTGTGTGTGTGTGAGTGAGAGAGAGAGAATGACAGCAAGGTGATCATCAGTGGGCATGCTCAGACATCTCTGTTTGTTTCTGTGGCGTCTTATATCTGCGTAACCATGGCAGCGGTGTGTTGGGAAAAGCTATATTGGACAGCAGGTCTCACACACACACACACACACACACACACACACACACACACAGAGTGAGGTTTGGCGATGATTATGAACAGACTTCTGTTTTTATTCCTGTGTTACAGACAAACTCGTCTGACCTGCAGTTTATACTGCTCGGTGTTTGTAAAGGGCCGATACTTTGGAAGCTGATTGGATGAACCTTGTGTCAGTCATTGTCTATCATGAGCTGACTTCAGCCAATCAGGTCAAAATTCTCTGATTAGGAACAAAACAAGGATCTGAAAAGGCAGTTCTGACACTACCAAAAATGTTCGAGGACCTGAATATGGGACTATTCAAGTGTTTGTTTTTCTTAATGTCAGCTATCAGGGGCCATTGATTTAAAAAAAATATGAAAAAGAAAGTTGGGATTCAGAAAAAATCCAAAATCTGAAGAAAAAGACAGAGTTGACTAAAAATCTGAATTTGGAGGAAAGAAAATCAGAGTCAAGATTTAAGTCGCCTTAATTCTCTTCCTGTTAAAACAGCTTGAAAACTAACATCAACAACAACATTAGCATCGATATAAAATCATTGATTACACATTAAGCTCTATGAGGACTGACTCACTTTCAATGCCAGCCATCAAGTGGCCATTGGAGGAACTGCATCTTTTGCTACGTTCGCGTGTCAACTTCATGTTTCCAACTTGTTGGTCTATTAAAAACACCAGGAGACATTAAGCCCACCTAAATTCCTGTCAGATTGCGGCGAACATGCAGACCGCCCTCTCTGACAGTAAAATGAGAGAATTTATCAGTCAGGGGAAGAAAGCGGAGCCTCAGACTCAACAACCTGAAAAGCTTTTCATCATGTCATCACAGAGAAAGCCTTCACACACAACCATCAACCATCCGAACTGACCCAATCAGAGGAGCAGAGGTGGTTTCAGGCCAATTTCCTGCAAAAAGTAAAGTGTGTTTGTTTTGAGGAATAAAAAAAAATGTGAAGCTTAAAAAACAACATAAGGAAGATTAGAGAGAGCAGGATTTATACAGTAAAAGAACACCAGTTTCACTTTGTTGGTGCCTAAATTGAATCTTTTCTGTATTTAAATTCAGTCCATTTGTTTTAATGTTTTATCTTTTTAATTATTTTTGAACCTTCATGAGATGAATTTAGTCTTCTTTCCCTGTTCCTGCTCTTTCATGTGGTAGTTTGTTCAATTAGTTATAGAGAAATGAGATTAGAAAAGGACGAGTGCAGCAGGAAGTGAACCTTCAGCTCAGGCCGTGCTGTTCCTGAGATGAAGGCCGGACCGGAGCAGTGGTTATTTCATCTGTTAAAAACCGAGAATGACTGCTGAAATCTTTGGGGTCGACCCTCAGCTGCGGGAGGCCGAGCAGAAACTCGGCTTCCTGCTGTGATTAAATGTTCTGAAAGTAACGACCTTCAAAATCAGTGCAGACACAGGAGGAACGAGGAGGAACGAGGAAGAGCAGGAGGAGGAGGAGGAGTGCTCAGCTTCACTAAAACCAGATCTCACAATTTAAACTTAGAAAGTAAAGAAAATAGGAAGGACATATGGAAAAACAAGACATAGACACAGATCATCCAGCGGTGGAGTTGGAGTTGGAGTCGGCTGAATTCTGTCCAGTTTTGATGACAGGATGACTGTGAAGGCTTGATTTTGGGGTGAACTGTCCCTCCACTTCCTTTGGCCGCTTTGTCATTATTTGTCTTGTCGGGCTTACTGTCTCACTAACGTGACGCTCTGACACAGCCGGGTTTCCTAGCTGCTTGAGGTGGTTGTCAGACTCTTTAACTGACTCCACCTGGTCACCTGGTTTACATCCGTCCTGAGGGGGGCACGTCTTTTACACTACACCTGTTGCTGCGGGTGTTTTTCAACATGTTACAGTCTTTCTTTTAATCACGACAATACGGTTGTTTAGATGACACATTGTGTGTTTGTCGGCACAAAAAGCACAAAGAAATGATCTTACATTAAACTACAAGGGGACCGGAGCCCATCAGCTCCTGCTTAATGTGCTTGTCCACATACCTTTGGCCATATAGCACACATCAACCTGTACGTCTGAGTCATCCTCCACACTGGCAGAGCGGTGAAGATGACGTCTTCTTCAGCTTTTTAATCCCGCCCACAAACACTGGATTGGCTCACTTGAGGGAGGGAAGCTGTCACCAAACTGCTCGAGACGTCTGAGAGGAGTGCAGAGAAAAGCATGAAGACACCTCTCTCCATCCTTCCTCCCCTGTCCCTCCATCCTTCCTCTTCTGTCTCTCCATCCTTCCTCCTCTGTCTCTCTCCATCCTTCCTCCTCTGTCTCTCCATCCTTCCTCCTCTCTCTCTCCTTCTTTCCTCCTCCATCCTTCCTCCTCTGTCTCTCTCCATCCTTCCTCCTCTGTCTCTCCATCCTTCCTCCTCTGTCTCTCCATCCTTCCTCCTCTCTCTCTCCTTCTTTCCTCCTCCATCCTTCCTCCTCTGTCTCTCTCCATCCTTCCTCCTCTGTCTCTCCATCCTTCCTCCTCTGTCTCTCCATCCTTCCTCCTCTGTCTCTCCTTCCTTCCTCCTCTGTCTCTCCATCCTTCCTCCTCTCTCTCTCCTTCTTTCCTCCTCCATCCTTCCTCCTCTGTCTCTCCATCCTTCCTCCTCTGTCTCTCCATCCTTCCTCCTCTGTCTCTTCTTCCTTCCTCCTCTGTCTCTCCATCCTTCCTCTTCTGTCTCTCCATCCTTCCTCTTCTGTCTCTCCATCCTTCCTCCTCTGTCTCTCCTTCCTTCCTCCTCCATCCTTCCTCCTCTGTCTCTCCTTCCTTCCTCCTCTGTCTCTCCTTCCTTCCTCCTCTGTCTCTCCTTCCTTCCTCCTCTGTCTCTCCATCCTTCCTCCTCTGTCTCTCCTTCCTTCCTCCTCCATCCTTCCTCCTCTGTCTCTCTCCATCCTTCCTCCTCTGTCTCTCCGTCCTTCCTCCTCTGTCTCTCCTTCCTTCCTCCTCTGTCTCTCCTTCCTTCCTCCTCTGTCTCTCCTTCCTTCCTCCTCTGTCTCTCCATCCTTCCTCCTCTGTCTCTCCATCCTTCCTCCTCTGTCTCTCTCCATCCTTCCTCCTCTGTCTCTCCATCCTTCCTCCTCTGTCTCTCCATCCTTCCTCCTCTGTCTCTCTCCATCCTTCCTCCTCTGTCTCTCTTCCTTCCTCCTCCATCCTTCCTCCGCTGGTCTCTCCTTCCTTCCTCCCTCTCCTTCTCCTCCTCTCCTTCCTTCCTCCCTTGCCTCCTTCCTCCTCCTCTCCTTCCTTCCTCCCTCTCCTCTTCCTTCCTCTTCCTCCTCTGTCTCTCCATCCTTCCTCCTCTTTCTCTCCTTCCTTCCTCCTCTGTCTCTCCATCCTTCCTCCTCTGTCTCTCCGTCCTTCCTCCTCCTCCTTCCTCCTCGGTCTCTCCATCCTTCCTCCTCTGTCTCTCCATCCTTCCTCCTCTGTCCTCCTTCCTCCTCTGTCTCTCCATCCTTCCTCCTCTGTCTCTCCATCCTTCCTCCTCTGTCTCTCCATCCTTCCTCCTCCATCCTTCCTCCTCTGTCTCTCCATCCTTCCTCCTCTGTCTCTCCATCCTTCCTCCTCCATCCTTCCTCCTCTGTCTCTCCATCCTTCCTCCTCTGTCTCTCCATCCTTCCTCCTCCATCCTTCTTCCTCTGTCTCTCTCCATCCTTCCTCCTCTGTCTCTCCTTCCTTCCTCCTCTGTCTCTCCATCCTTCCTCCTCTGTCTCTCCTTCCTTCCTCCTCTGTCTCTCCATCCTTCCTCTTCTGTCTCTCCATCCTTCCTCCTCTGTCTCTCCTTCCTTCCTCCTCTGTCTCTCCATCCTTCCTCTTCTCTCTCCATCCTTCCTCCTCTGTCTCTCCATCCTTCTTCCTCTGTCTCTCCATCCTTCCTCCTCCATCCTTCCTCCTCTGTCTCTCCTTCCTTCCTCCTCTGTCTCTCCATCCTTCCTCTTCTGTCTCTCCATCCTTCCTCCTCTGTCTCTCCTTCCTTCCTCCTCTGTCTCTCCATCCTTCCTCCTCTGTCTCTCCATCCTTCCTCCTCCATCCTTCCTCTTCTGTCTCTCCATCCTTCCTCCTCTGTCTCTCCATCCTTCCTCCTCTGTCTCTCTCCATCCTTCCTCCCCTGTCTCTCCTTCCTTCCTCCTCTGTCTCTCCATCCTTCCTCTGTCTCTCTCCTTCCTTCCTCCTCTGTCTCTCCTTCCTTCCTCCCCTGTCTCTCCTTCCTTCCTCCTCCATCCTTCCTCCTCTGTCTCTCTCTATCCTCCCTCTTCTGATTCTCCTTCCTTCCTCTGTCTCTCCTTCCTTCCTCCTCTGTCTCTCCTTCCTTCCTCCTCTGTCTCGCCATCCTTCCTCTGTCTCTCTCCTTCCTTCCTCCTCTGTCTCTCCTTCCTTCCTCCTCTGTCTCTCCATCCTTCCTCTGTCTCTCTCCTTCCTTCCTCCTCTGTCTCTCCTTCCTTCCTCCTCTGTCTCTCCATCCTTCCTCTGTCTCTCTCCTTCCTTCCTCCTCTGTCTCTCCTTCCTTCCTCCTCTGTCTCTCCATCCTTCCTCTGTCTCTCTCCTTTCTTCCTCCTCTGTCTCTCCTTCCTTCCTCCTCTGTCTCTCCATCCTTCCTCTGTCTCTCTCCTTTCTTCCTCCTCTGTCTCTCCTTCCTTCCTCCTCTGTCTCTCCATCCTTCCTCTGTCTCTCTCCTTCCTTCCTCCTCTGTCTCTCTCCTTCCTTCCTCCTCTGTCTCTCCATCCTTCCTCTGTCTCTCTCCTCTCACTGATCGTTCCATAAACAGTGATTGATCAGCGGCGGCAGCAGCTCACAGATCATCTCCCTCCTCCATTTCTTTTTCCTTTCTCCCTTCATTACCTTTTCTTCACGCTATAAATCTCTCCTCCTCTTCACCTCTCTCCGCCTTTCTTCATCACCTCCTCACTTTCACTCCTTTATGTCCCTCTTATTTTGAAATTTTCCTTTCTTTCTCTTTTTCTTTTCTCCTCTCTGCTTCCTTCCTCTTCTTCTTTTCCTCTCCTCCTCATTAACCTCTTTCGATTACTTTCCCCATATCTCCCTCCTCTCCCGTTTCCTCTCCTCTTCCTCCTCCTCCTCCTCCTCCTTGAAGTCATTACACAGCAGAATGGCGCCTCTGAGTTTTGCACCTCCTGAATGACGAATGCATGAAAGAGAGAGAGCAGTGGAGAGATAAAAGATCAAGCTTGAGCCCTTCAGTTAAATGATAACATCACCCGCTTCTCACACACACACACACACAATTCCCAATTAAACACTTCAGTGCTTGGCATGGTCGTATCTGATCAGCTTGGCAGCTTTGGCAGCGGCGATCAATGCTCATTCACCTCTACACACACACACACATGTACACACACATCATTTCCTCTTTTGCTGTGTCACTTTCTCTTCATCACTCTTCCTCATTTTTGTTGCCGTTTCCTCCTCTATTCTGTGCAGATACTCACACACAGTGTGACATAGTTCTGTTTTTCCTTCCGTACATTCGTCCATCATCTCACATCCCTCCCCTCTCTGGGCCGGGTTTCTCAGTGTGGCAGTCTAAGTAGGTCGGTGTTGACAGCTGAGCTCCACACAGACAGAGAGGAGACATTATTTCTGCTCTGTGTGGGCTTCTGTACAAACGCTCGCTCGCTGTTTGCGGCTCTCTGCAGACTCGCTGGAGCACATCATACCCAGAGCGCCTCGTGAACTGCAGGTCCACACTCAGCGGGCTTCCTCACCTCAGCAGCAGCGTGAATCCCCCACATCTTGACATCTATGCGTTTTTGTTTTTTTTTTGTGCCAGAGGAGCCGACGCTTGTCAGCGCCTGTGTGTGGAGAGGCATTTATTTGTGTCACATCCAGATTTTTTATTGGGCTGAGAAGGTTCAAATGTGCAACATTTTTCTGATCTGAGATGGATCCATGCTCCCTGCACAGCAGAGAGAGGCATGCACAGATGAATGATGGATCATTTCTTTTATTGTCCTGTGTGCATAAATATGTAAATGTGACTGCAGACAACAGATACATGCATGTGTTCACTGTAGATTCAGGTGGCAGAAAAGCCGAGCAGCAACCTCAAGGGCTGAAGAATGTAGCCAATGTGTCAACAACTGCAGTTCCTTAAATGGCCACTTGACGGTGGCTTCCAAAAGTGAGTCAATCTCCAAACCCCTCTATGTTCAAATGTTCAACTTACACCAGAAATTAGGAAACTGGTACAAACAATATTTGGATCTCTATTGATGCGTTCCTCTTGTGACCTCTTTGATCAGTGTGCATGCACCACGTCACGATCTGTCATCATTACACCTCAGCACCTCGTCCACCTCCTCCACACACTGGAAGCAGGGTGATGTCACAGACTGTCTGTGTTCTGACTGCAGAAACAGAACAAATATGAATGACAGCAGCTTTTTGAATTTGTATTAAAATAGAAGCAGAAACACCGGCTCCTGCTGCCCTCGTCCGTTCCCGACCGGCCCCTGAGGGACAGTATGTGATATTTGGCTGCTAAATGCTCCTCTGTGCCGCCTGCTGTTTGGTGCTCCGGCTCTTCACTGTAAAACAGCTGCTGCTGCCAAAAATGACACTGTGAGGGCAGCGAGAGTGAAACAACGGAGCCGGCAGCAGAGCAGCGATGAGAGGGAACTCTCGGCTGCTTCATTAGCACACGCACACACCTCATGCTGCATTCTGACTGACATCATACAGACCAGCAGGTGTGTGTGTATTTTTACTGCACAGCCAACCAATCACAGGAGAGAACACACACACAGGTAATATATGTCACTGATTGCTGGCGTGATAATGGGCAGGTTGAGAGTCTTTTCAGACAAGTGATGAAGGTTAAAGAGCTCTTTCACTCTCTCTGCTAACAGCTGAAGGATTTGCAGGATACACAGAAATTCTGTGTGTGTGTGTGTGTGTGCGTGTGCGTGAAGCTCATACATCAGCGGCTCGTTAAAAGCTTGGTGCTGGTACCAATTTATCGCCGTGGAGACTGACGAGGGGGCGGCTCAGAGGTCCAGTCCGCTCTTTGATCAGCTGCACGGACAGGTTATTAATAAACTCCTTCTCTTCTTCTCCTCTCTCTGTTCATTACTTTCCTGCTCTCCTTGTTCTTCTCTTGGTGGAGGCCCGATGTCGCCTCATATTAGTCTCATTTGTTCCTTTAGGTAAACAAACCATTAATTACTGCTGCCTCTGATGTCTGTTTCCTGTTCATAATGTGTGTCTGCAGATCAATTTCAAGTCAATGAGGCGTAATGATGAGATATTTACAGCTTGAGGATTGATACAGTGTAGGATACAATGAGGATGTGAACCATGAGCGTTAATCTGCGGATACAGCTGCTTTAATTTTCTTCTTTTGACGCCTTCCGACAAAGTTATTCTCTCATTTTCAGCCAGAAAAGTGTCCGGATGTTGGGCGATAAGTTGTCATTTTCAGCCTGGTTGTTGGATGAAGTGAAGGTCAGATTATATTAAACCATGCCTTTGCTGTTAAGACCATTTTTTCTATTAAAAAAATTCTCCCCTCTCCCTCCGACCTGCTGTGTTAAGAGTAAAGATCGAGGCGGCTCAGTTTTGGTTAAAACACCCCTCTGGAGGATTTTCTAATCTGCTTTCTCACCATTAGATGTCACTAAATCCTGCACACTAGGTCTTTAATTTGAATGCCTTATAAACAG